>NC_079168.1:12191493-12436493 GCF_947568905.1 Ostrea edulis
TTTACACTCTATATAGTTTACACTCTATATAGTTTTACACGCTATATAGTTTTACACTCTATATACTATATATAATTTACACTCTATATAGTATATATAATTTACACTCTATATAGTTTTACACTCTATATACTATATATAATTTACACTCTATATAGTTTTACACTCTATATAGTTTACACTCTATATACTATATATAGTTTACACTCTATATAGTTTTACACTCTATATAGTTTACACTCTATATACCAATGATTTTAAGGTATTCAATGTATAAGAACCATTTTTCATATCTAATAAATGGATGGTGGGATTTTTGTCATCGCGGTATCATTTTCAAGGGTTCATCAAATAAAAATAATCAACTATTGGAATTTTCAAAATTTTGTTCAAGCACTACTCGATTTATTTCACCTAGAATTTAACATTGAAGTCACAGGCACTCGTTTCTGTATATAAGTTATATAATATTATTAGTATACAGACGTTATAACTTATATACAGAAACAGGTGCCTGTGATTGAAGTCTATGGAAAGAGCCATCTTCACAAGTCAAGGGTTATAGATTCGTTACCTCGCACTAACGAATCAATAACCCTCGACTTGTGAAGATGGGAAATAGCATGTTTTATAACAATATTTTTAAAAGAAATCATATTTTCATACAAATATCTTGGTAGAAAGTTACACACGTTCTCTTTATGAAAATATGAAATAGAATTATTTACCACAAACATCAGCTTCTAATCATTCACCGGTAATGCAATCTAATTAAAATTAGATCCTATGATCCGCTCATCTACTCTCACTACACATAATGTATGAGGATCATGATCTAAATTAGACTGTCAGTCATGTAAATTTCATCTATCGGTACACATAGTTCACTTTCATCATTATTTAACAAACATTTATGCAATCTAATTAAAATTAGATGTTAGATCCGCTCACATACTCGCTACACAAACGAGTATGTGAGCGGATCTAACATCTAATTTTAATTAAATTGACATTTATGTTGATATAATTATCCTTTCGGGTTAGAATAGGTCCTCAGTACCCCTTGCTTGTCGTAAAAGGCGACTAATCGGGGCGGTCCTTCGGACGAGACCCCGGATCGCACGATAAAAAATCCCTCGCTGCTCAAAGGCCGTAAGCGCCGAGCATAGCCGTGAATTTTGCAGTCCTTCACCGTCAATAGCATACGAGTGAAATATTCTAAAGAGGGGCGTTAAACAATATTCAATCAATCATTATACATCCAATATCTTAACTTGAATCTGCATTACGTCAGGAACGGGAAGCATTCGTATAAAATTCAGCTCTACTGGCCCAGTGGTTCTCGAGAAGATTTTTAAATGACCTCACCCTATTTTTGATTACCTTAAAATGACCCAGTGGTTTTGGAGAAGTCAAAAATGTGAAGTTTGCAGACGGATAGATGATGGACATCAGGTGATCAGAAAATCTCACGAGCTCCCAGCTCAGGTGAGGCAAAAAGTGTCTCAACAGACATATTAACAAATCAAAAAGTATATAACCCACTCAACAGACATATCAACAAATTAAAGAGAAGCCATTTAGTTTTATTTCAATTTTATTTCAGCTACACAAATACATGAATAAAAGTAAAAGTATCAAAATTTATATTCATATTTTTCATGTAAAACAATCATTAAAGGGCACATGCTAACCTTTTCATACCTTGCAAACGTCTATATAAGAGGACAGTTAATGAAAGTTTGAAATATGGACAATAGAAATACTGGGAAAATTTGAAATGGATGTATTTGAAAAGTTTGAAATATGGAACAAATTTGAAATAGTGACCAATGAAACCAATACATATTTAGCAAGTGCCCTTTGAACAATTTTTTAACAATCAATCGATCAATCCTAAAAACCAAACGTCCTAAAACTTGGTACAGTACCCTTCTAATTTTGATCAAGATAATGATATGTTGCAAAGGGAAATACAAAGACAGCTATTTTTTGAAAACTAAATATTCTCATACCATGATTGAATAGTTCAGCACCTACTTAGATTAAAGTTTCAGTTTTTAGGAAAAACAAGGGGATGATATTCAAGCGTGAAATGGAAAAGAAAAAGAAAATGAAATCAAAAGTGATAAAAGTGTTATCCCCATGTTTTTCCAGCATTAATATCATGATTTGGAGTTAACTATCCTTTCACTCTGGTCATTCACACAATACTAAATAAATAAAGATGGAATGCTGAATCGAGAACAGTCATACATTTCTAAATCAGAAATATTTCTTTAATACAAGACTCAATCTAAAAAATTCATGAATAGAAATCGTAAAATACCCATTTCATTAATGACAATCTAGCTTCATGTATCTAAAACTTAGTTGGGAAAGTAAAAATCTGATAAAAGAGATTCTTTAGTTAAAATTTTATAACATGAAATGATGAACAGATTCTGTATGTAGGGCACTCCATTCTAAAGAGACAACCACACCTCTTGACCGCATCCATCACTGTGAAATGAGCCCACATCATCCTTTGCTCCACAATAAATGCACTCCTGTCCAGAAAACACACACATCACAGCCTGTTTATAAAATTCCCAGGGAACAGTTAAAGTTCATTTTGACTGGCCATTTCTTTGACCACTTGTCCTTTCAGTTCTGAACTAGTGCTGATTTTCATAAATTTTGATGAGGCATATTTCGTTCGAACAGCCTGAAAAGAGAATGAAATATACTGTCACTACAGAATCAAGTGCTCTCCAATGGTGGCAAAATAAGGCATTACCAGGACTAAAGATCTTTCATACATAACAGGAAAAAAATTACTTGCCACTGTTTTGGGGATTATGAACTGTTCAAGGGCAAAAAATAGATACCTGGGTCTCTTTCCATAAAACCAACAAGATCATAAAATGCATGTCTGGATTATCATAAATTCCAGGTATTGCCAGACAATGGATACATGTTGCTAAACTAATAATTTTGTGGCAACACAAATAATAACTTGCACTATCAAGGCAGTTGACAACAAAGTGTAAACAAAAGAATACTGTATATAGACCTGACATGATTTTAAAGTACTTACCATTAATTTGTAGGTTTAGACCTGACATGATTTTAAAGTACTTACTGTTAATTTGTATGTTTCTGCTTTGACGACTAGACTACACAACTTTTGCATTAAAGGTAGAAGATCCTTTTCTGAATAGGAACTGTAATGACTTAACGTGTCAGTCTGCAAAAAAAAAGAAAAGTTCGGCTATGAATACCTAATCATTCATTAACGAGTACTGCAAACGGTACATAATATGCCCGTGAAATGCTTACATAGGGTGTTTTTCTTGTGCTATAATTTGTATAACTTTGCTTCAGGTAGTATCAGCCATCATGAGGCTGTGACAAACTTTCATATGAACAAAGGGTCTTCGCTTAAAAATCGAGATTTCCTCAAAATGGACCAAGTTCAACAACCTGTAATTTTTTCAAAAATGGAAGAAAATCAAAATCCTTCCCCAGGTGTACATCTTCAATACCCATACAAACACTCCACAAAATAAGATGGTCCTCACTTGAAAACTGTGGGAGGAGTTGGGCGGACAAATTATGTACCCTCCATAGAATATTAATTTCCAAATAGACTAAGCTCAACAACCTGTAATTTTCTCAAAAATTGTAGAAAATCAAAATCCATCCCACATGCGCATCTTCAATACCCATACAAACACTCCACAAAATAAGAAGGCTCTCACTTGAAAACTGGGGGGAGTAGGGCGGACAAATTATGTACCCTCCATATAATAATTATTTCCAAATAAAGGGGCAAAACTCCTGGAAAAAAAGGTCGAAATGGATCAAAATTGCAATATGATCTAGAGTGACTCACGAAGAAGCTACACAGCAAGTTTCAGCATGATATGTGAAAGGGAAATGAAATTACAGGGTTCGAAATTAACTTTTTCAAGCACTAGTCCATACGGACTAGTCACTGTTGATGTTCACTAGTCTGCAAAGCATTTCACTAGTCAGTCCAGTATATCATAAAATGATCTTCGTTTTATTCAATAGTACTTAATCAAACCAAATACATCACAGTTGCAAACAATTCAATTTCTGACACCTACAGAAGAAAAAGAGACCATATTTTATTTCGCATTCAAGATCTTCAGAAGCATACAATATTAACATCCGAGTTAATCCTTTTATAAACGTCCATAAGTGTGTTCGAGATCGACGTTCCTGTTGTTTTGGTGCTCAGATCTTAGAGTCACAGGAGTTCGAAATTTTATCAATAAAGTAAAAAAAATTCACTCGATTGACCAAGTCATGAGCTATAGTGTTATGAACTACTGTGTTAGAGTCACGAATGACGAGAACATGTCCGCACAAACGTACATGTTCTCAGACCACACTACTTGTAATTCTTGCACCTAGAACACATTCTCGTGATGTGTACTCGGTGTTCGGAATCGGCAGGAATTTGACAATTTGTGCACGTTCGAAGAACAGTGGTCTCGAATGCACTCCATGTGTTTGGAAGATCAGGCTGTCATAGTCATGCAAACACTTGACCATGCAGGTAATCAACCATAAGTTCAAACATCTAAGAGACTCGGACAAATCTTGCTAAAAATATTTACCAATTCAAGATTGATTTCCAGATTTTCACTAGTCCGTACGGACTAGTGCTATAGAGAGTTCACTAGTCCGACACATTTTTTACTAGTCTCGGACTTACGGACATGAGTTAATTTCGAACCCTGAATTATAAAGAGAAAATCCCGAACGGATGGATGGAAGTACAGACATCGCTGTACCATCATACGTCCCGTCTAAAGACGGGCGTATAAAAGTATAAGGCCAGGAATATCTTACCATTTATTATAAAACATTAATATTTCTATCATTTGAGTGAATGTGGCATGCTTGATCACATCTAAAAGCCATTTGACTTCAAATATACATCTTATAAATATTTCTCTAATAAATACGATTCAGGAAAACTGCCAGCAAGAGATTATTTTCTGAAAGTTCAACGAGTGTAAAAATGGGCCACCTGATCCCACCCTCACTCTACAAAATTTCACTTTTGTGGGATTTACATAATAAATTAACATGCGAGAAGAAACGCAAGTAAAAGAGACACTTATTATCTAAGTAAAGGACAGAAAATATGGCAACTAGTAAATTTCCACAACCTTGTAATCTTAATGATGCAAAATTTGAAAGCTTTAAAGTTCCACCATATTAGTCCAAGTCTCACAGTAAACGGCATCATCACATAGCCAATTATTTTGCAATAAAATGTTCACGAATTGTTCAAAATTTTAGTGTGAAATACATGGGCCATTATTGAATGTCAATTTTTCATGAAATAGTGGATTTGTACCACAACATTCTGATATTTATTTGTAAAGTATCAATTAATTCTTTATATTACGATTCAACTAAATATTTTAAATTGTCTCGTCCAATGTTGGTCGCCCTGGTGGATATTTTGTAAGTCCAAGGGCCGGTCTCTGTTTCTCTTGCATTGAGGATTTGAGGTCTGTGGAAGACAGATTCAAATTTCATATATTTTTTGAAGTCCAAGGGCTATAACTCAGCAAAAAAAAATTAAAAAAAATCAATGGACCAGAACAAAAATTTGAACTTGACCTGTAACTTGTCATGGTAAATCAATGTACTAAATATTAAAAGAATATCTGCAAACTGTTTGAGTTTATTTTTTAAGTCCAAGGGCCATAAACTCAGCAAAAAATCAATGGACCCAAACAAAATTCGAATTTGATCTGTAACTGGTCATGGAAAAGCTATCGAATATCAAATGCATGTTTGCAAGCATGATGAAAAAAGAGAGAACTGATTTGCCAGACATAGTGCAAACCTAAAGTCCCCTTTGGCTAATAAAGGAAATTATTGTACTTAATACTGGTAAGCATCGACACTAGCGATGTACTGATTGTCGCCGACTTTCGATTTTCGGTCGCTATAACTGAAACGATGTGAATAATCGATTGTCATTTCGAAAATCGATGACGTCGGTATTTTTTAAAAAAAATAATACGAATATTCCTAACGCAACTTATCTAAAATCAAAAAATGGCTGACGAAGCTGAATCATCCGATAAGATTGAATATTGTTTAACGTTTTTCTTGAGAATCACTCACTCACATGGAGATGTCACCATTGCCGGTAAAGGCCTGCAAAATTTAGGCCTATGCTCGGTGCTTACAGTCTTTCAACAGGGAGGGATCTTTATCGTGCCACACCTGTTGTGACACGGGGCTTCGGATTTTGCCTCTTACAACAAGCAAGGGGTAATGAGGCTCTATTCTAACCGGAATCCCATAAGAACAACAAAAGTCGAGAGATCTATCTCTATCCCGGGAAAATAAAATCGAAAGTATGGGATTAACTTCAAAGTTCTAATTAGGATTTTGGACCTCTCCATATGAGTGAAAAATTCTCGAGAGAGACGTTAAACAAGATAAAATCAATCTAATGATTTTATTATAATTAACTTAATATTTAGGGTAAAACATAAAGTAAATTTAAATGCCATAAATTCGAAATCATTAAAATTCGATTATTTTTTGATTAATCAATCGAAAAGGTACATCCGATCATCGATTAATTTTTTTATTTCCGATTGCCCATCACTAATTGACACCCAAACCCGACTTGGCCAATATTCACCATTATATGTTTAATAATCTTAAGTACTCTGCAACCATATAACTTACCCATTTTGATCCATCTAATAATTTCATTGAAAGACAAAGGGCAGCAGCTGCGATTTGTGAGGGGTTATATTGCACCATGTCGTACTCGATGATTGTCAACTCCATCAAATACTTTGCTAAAGTGTGCTTACTGGCATCAACCTTTCAACAAAGATAAAGAAATAACATTAGATAGTACAATAAATTCTCGAAAAATTTATATTCTGTTTTTAAAGATTTTTCATCCCACGTCATTGATATTCTCTTCAAAATAAACTTTGATTTTATCCTTGTCATGATACAAAATTTGACATTCATTTTGATATTTTCCTTGTCATGATACAACTTTTACATGTCAATAATGATATAACTTCCTCAGATGCGACATTTTCACAAAATATATTTCTACCCAGAGATTGCTTTCAGATCAAGCATTACAATATCTTATTGAAGAATGCAATCTTCATCAAACTGTCTTATCATTTACTCATTCAGTAAACAGGCGATAGATCATAAAGAGAGTAAAGTGTTTCTAAATTTTAATCTTAGTCATAAGATTTAATGTAGAAATTATAATTGGCTACAGGCCTCGAAAATTGCTACACAAGTCTTACCCCTCCAGCTTTCGAATTGCGTCTGAGGAAGTGCAAACAGAGAGGTTTTCCCATGCTGAAGTCAAGAGTTTTAAGGATCAGGGCTTCCATTTCCCTGATATCCTTTTTCTGGTAGGCATTGTCTGTGATGTACACAAAATCCGCCACTTCTGGGGCATACATTTCCTCATATTTGGATGCAATCAGCATGGAAGTCACGCCCACTAACTGAAGCTTGTTACGAGGCACTGGGTGAATCTACAAACAATCCACACACATAAATCGTGCGCGTTTTCAGATAAACCACAACTGCTTTCCTTTTTAACCAAGCTCAGATTTAAACTATCTGTGGAGAGGCCAGGAAAACATTTTTACCACAGAAAATATAGATTACATTTTATATCCTATTTTATTACAAGATCGTGACTTACATCTTAGTGCAACCATATATTTGTGCTCTCATTTTTTTCAGGAATAGAGTATTAGATCTGTTGAAAGAAGTACCGGTACACACGATTAATACTCAGTTATCGAGATTTTTAAATCCAATTCTTGCATGCTGGACATATATAAAATAAGTTTAGTCTACTATGGATTTTTTTTTTCTAGGTGGACAAAACATTTGGACCGATTCTGACAGTTCTCAAAAACCCTGCAACTACATTAAGAGTAAAACTCAATTTTCTTTTAAAATACCTGTAAAAACCTGTCGATGATCGATACAGTTAAATAAAGGGTTTCTTGCAACAAGTGGAACCTGTGATGAACCTGACACAACCAGTCAATCAGAATGGCACGCATTTTGCCGGTTATCTCATAACCCTCCAGGAATTTTGGCTTCACTGGATACTTTTCCTGTATATAAAAGAATGGATATAGTCACACAGAACCATTGGGTTATAAAACATATGATATGTATAAAATACTAATACTCACCTCTAACTCCTTCATGTACAGGTAGATGTCATTCACATATTCACTGACAAGTTGTGGATTATCTTTATCATTCTCGTCAATGTCTTCCACTTTCAGTAAAGCTTTTGAGAATGCCTCTGGTTTATCTTCACTAATGTCCATAGACTCCGGGGGTCCAAGTAAAATCTCAGTCTTGGGAACATTTTTCACTGCTTCTACGGAAGGTTCCTGTAGTAATAGATTATGTACAAATTATAACTACTTTTAATCTTTCAAAAAGACGTTATTCTGTAATGATTGCTGTTCATAATTCTTCTCTGTTACAAGTAAAACAGTGACTGCTAGTCTTTTGATAACTTACAACTTTTGTCTCTGATTCTACAAGGTCTTTCAGTGAAGATGTTGCCTTAGATTTCCCCATTTTCTGTCTGGTCACAATCTGTTGCTGCTGTAAAATTTCCTTCTTGATGGCATTTGTCTTCTTACTGGGGTCTATCGTTATGGCAGAAACTTTGTGTCCGATGTTGTCGATCGTTCCAAGGGCTGACCTAGTTCCCATGTGTGATGAAGGTCGATGAAGTTCCGTTTTGGCGAGTAATGCTCCATCAGGATTTTCTTTATTGACAAGGATATGTGTGCTGCCTAGTTGTGGACGAGCCTGAAATTACCAATTTACACTGCACTTAGATCAGTCTAGATGCAAGTTTATTATCAACCATAGCATACTTATAAGGGATATTAATATTCCTGCATCATTCCAAAACAGACTTAATGATCAAAATAGGTAAATATTCATTCAAACCTATATGTTTAATCAAAAGACTTTAAAAATGCATATGTATTAAAAAGTTTTTATCTCATGCATTCCGAATGGGCAAACATGTCTAATCATGCTTTGGTGGAATTTAATCATGGTAAAAAATTATTTACAGCCACCTATTCTAAAATTACGCATCATCAAAACTTATAGCATCATTGGAAGTATGTTAATATATAAAATCAATGCATAAATACTTTTTAAACGGCTTGGCTGATGAAAAAATGAACCCGGGAATTTCAGTGGTAGAAGACCAACATGTCGTAGATTGTTTACACCTATAAACATATTCATCTGCATAAGTCTTACCGTCTGTGGTCTGCTTGTTAAAGCCATGTTGTCCATTTAAGTATGCATATAACTTTCAAGATCTTTTTTTCATGTGAAACCACTGCATATGATGCCTGTGCGTCGCTGCCTGTTTTCACAACATACTGATGCTCGTTCTCACCATATTCACTGCGGAGGTGTTCAAATTCTTACCGCTGTACATCGATTGGATAATTTTCGAGATATACAACTTTTTGATTGGTCGATTCGTGTTCTGGCTTGTAGCAACCCGAGGTGTGCGGTAACTAAAACGTTAAAAAATTAATTTAAATATATTTATTTGAAAAGAATATCATTGAAACAGTTGTCTGTGACAATGAAACCATAAATCATTGCATTTTCATCTTTTCTGGAACAAAAAGTATGTCTGCTCATTCGGTATTCCTTGGATTTGTACCATTCAATGTATACGAGAACACCTGTTATTTTCTGTTCAATTAAAATTACATGATGAAACATGAATTATATAGGTATATTTAAATTAACTATGCATGTTATCCGATAATCTTTTCAAGGGCAACTGGAACTCTCTAAATTTAGAAGTAGTGTATAGTAACTCAACCAGCTTTAAATAGTCTCAATCCCGTTTCATTAATTTAATTAAGCAGTTCAGACTTAGCCTATATAGCCCTAACTGAAGAATATTGCCATATTATTGTTAGTCGAAATAGGGGTTGGTCTAATATATGTTGTTGTTTTTTTTTTATCAATCCGTAAGGAAAACCATGCCAAGATGACCGGGAACGGCAATCAAATACATGTAGATTAGTTTTAATTAGGGCCTATATGTTTACTTGGGAAGCACGAATATTTGAAGAAAGTTTATTTCAATCCTACCCCTCCCGTATTATACTGGTCTTAAATTGTAAACAATTATCAGATATAATAATTCTTGCAGTTCTAACCTGCCTTGATATATAACCAGTCATGCTCTATAATGTACGTGACTCTATGGTTGGAAATAGTGAAAACAAGGGGAGGGGGGGAGGGGGGGGAATGCATATCGTGCCAGATCGGAATTCAAACCCGAGCCCCCTGAATTTCCCGTCAGGTGCTCTCCAAATGAGCTATCTTACATTCCTCCCTCCTTAAAAGGCTTCACACCTTGAAGACATCAATTCAGGATCTTTATTCGGCCCCGTCAGGCATTTTCACCTGTCCGATAGATCTCATATGATTTACAGTTTAAAGATATCTCATAAATAGATAAGATACCTCATAAAATATATAAGATATCTTATAAACTATATAAGATATCTCATAAACTTTATAAGATATCTTGTATATTACGTAAACAAAATATCTCACAAAGTTTATGAGATATCTTATAAAATATATGAGATATCTTCTGAACTTTCTTTTAATTATAAGATATCTTATAAAAGTTATAAGATATCTTGTAAAAGTTATTATATCCTATAATGTTTATGAGAAATCTGATAATAATTCATTTATGAGATATCTTATAAAATCAGTATATAAGATATCTTATAAAGTTTCTGAGATATCTTATAAAACATAAGATATCTTATATATGTTTCATAAGATATCTTATAAAGAAAAAAAAAATATATCGATCATATCTTTTATGAATTCCGATCTGGCACGATGCATCCCCCCCCCCCCCCTTGTTTTCACTATTTCCAACCATAGAGTCACGTACATTATAGAGCATGACTGGTTATAAGATATCTTATAAAGGATATATCTCATAAACTTTAGAAAATATCTAGACTTATAAAAAATAATGAGCTATCTTTAAAGAGGAATTAAAAGTAAAAGCGGTGTGCCATATATATATAGCTGTGAGAAATACATCTCTGGATCTAGTTGTTCACTGGTAAATTACGGCTTCGATATACGCACGCACTTCATGGAGGACAGTATAATCGACACTGTTGGGGTATTTAAGGCATTTGAATAATATGTTGCAAAAACATACATCATGTTATATAATTTTAAATAACACATATATATGCTTTGCTATATTTTTTTTATTCGATACGTTGACATATTGTTGTATTTCATATTTGTACAAATCGAGATGAATGTGATTGATTAATGCTACAATACCATCATCTTTCATAAGGGTTTGTGAAAAATATGGGGATCTATCACAAACCCTTGACTTGGGAAAGATGCATTGACACTCTACAACAGAGAGGATAAAGAAGAAGAAAATCTATCGAACTTGTCCTAGGCCACAATTTTGTAACGAAATATATTTCATCCTACCACGGGTAATAAATCCAACGCGATATTTAATTGTCTGTGCATCTCCAGTGTCAAGGTCATGACTTCAGGTAGCTTGTAACACATATAAACAGTGTTTATAACCTTTTTGTACATGTTTGTTACCAAACAATGAAGCAATGTCATTTGGTGAAAGTCAAGCTCTCTGATTAAAAGTTGTTACTGTAATTATCACACGGGTAAACGCGTGATTATACAAGAAAGAGAAAGAGGAAGCTTATATAAGAATTAAACTGTATACTCGGGAGTCGCCGGAGAAAATCCGTTAAAATTAAGACTTGATTTTTGTGTGTTGATTGTTCCATGTTTCACAATCTATGAACGCGTTACAAGTACAAACGTGCAGCTACCGTGCAGACTAATCATTGGCTTATGTATTTCCAACAATTTAATTAAGGGCATAATTTGCTAAACTTATAAATGATATCATTAATTAAATTATTGCGCGCATTAATTGAATACAATACAATATTTGAATACAATATTCAATTGAAGAGAGCAATATTAATTGAATATTGCACGCATTGATTAATTGATTTATTGCTCTCCTCAGTTGAATATTGCACGCATTGATTAATTGAATTATTTCTCTCCTCAGTTGAATATTGCACGCATTAATCAACCGTTTCCACCCGTGCTTAATCTTCGCCGGTCTAAATGGGCTCAATAATTCAGAATTGAAGATATCATTAATTATTTGAAGAGCCTGATATTTCATCAGTGAATTGTTGCGCGCCAAATGAATTGATGATATATCCAATTATTAAATTTGAGTTTATGTTAATTACTTTGGCATTCCATATAAATATATGCATGCATATCTCGATCCATCAAAGTCCATTTGAGTAGATTAATATGAAAACAATCCCATAAAGTGTAGCTTTAGGCCTAAGTTTTTTCACAATCATTAATTCTCAATGTCGCAAATTTTGAGTATCTTGAGAATCAAATATTTTAAAAATCCTTTGGTTTCCAAAATATGGGGTGGTGGTGTGTTAATTGATGGGTGTTCAAATATCTAAATAGAACTCGTTGCCAAGAGTCACAGAGACGTAAGCACCAGTTCCCTAAAAAAAAAAAATCGTTACATCTACCAGCTTATAAAGCAAATAAGTTTTCCCGCGCAAATGACTATTAAAAATCCAGAGGAATCCCGGGAGTGAATAAAATTGGTCAAAACTTGATTGGTTTGAGTAATCCTTATTCAAACGATAATTTAAACAATGTCCCAAAAACTTTTTATAATATTTGAATTTATCGAACATCAAGGTGCAAATGCCACAACTTATTGTGCATGTAATATGAAAAAAAATCAATATTATACTATAGAATGCGAAACTCACAGTGCGTCACGTGACATTTGTTGATAAATATTTTAGGAAGACTGTTGTCAGAACTAGCAGGCTAGGTAAAGCTAAAGGACACTTGACATGACGTAAGGAGAAGGAAAATTGCAGGTAATTGTCTGTCATATGATAATTGCAATCAAAACTAACACATGATTATATTTTTGTGCCTTGTGAAACCTTTATATTACATACGTTCTGTAATCGTAGTTTGATATTCTGCATGGTTATTTTTATACATTTGTTATCATTTGTGTGTACTTGATTCTTGATTGGACATAGAGAGGCATTTTTCCATATGAATCGTAAAAGATTTAATTTAGTATCACGTAAGAATGAAATTATAGGCAGGTATAATATGTAACCATAAACCTGAATGTCGAGTTTGCATATTGGGTTCATAGGCGGATCCAGGAATTTGTGGTGGTGGTGGTGGGGGGGGGGGGGGGGGGGGGGGGGGCTAGCACTTGATGTTCTAGCTACTTTTCACAATTTCCACCCCATTTACACCTTTTGTTTGTGTACATAATATCTTGGGGGAAATCTTGAGACGTTTTTATACATGGAAATGTTGTGTGTTATTTACTTATCTACTTGTTTCCAAAGTTCTAATCATTGTTATTGCTATACCCAGATCTGATTTAAAATTATAATTAAAAAAAGCTGATTTAAAGGTTACTCCCAATAGGTCTGGGGGCTGCCTAGGCCCCTAGAAGCTCTGCAGCTTTTTAAACAAACCTTTTATGTTACATATACTTTTTAATAATTCTGCAGTGATACTTGTATCTGACGTAAATATATAATGGTGTTTCATCTTATTTATCATAGAATTAAATGATATATTTGTGTTGATAAATTTTAATGATGCAATTAGATGTAAGTATCCACATTTCATATCATTTTGACTCAAAGTCTCGTTAAAATTGAATAACTTAATTTTTTTGGTCCACATAAAGTGGGGGTTGGGGTTGGCCATTCTGGACCCTCACCCCCTCCTTTCCCCTCTGGATCAGCCCTTGGGGTTAACCCAGATATTACTTAGTACACGTACTACACGAGACTGAAAAAAAAGTGACAGTATGATATGCGGATTTTACACACACTAGAAATAATGGCCATGTCAATTTTCAATTCAATTCTTCAATTCTCCAATGATGTAACCATACAATGGGCATATATAGTCACTAATAATAGTAATGAAATATTGTTTAATTAATTTAAAAATTATTTTTCATTCCCCGTGGTAATCAGATAATCAGAGGCAGCTCGTATAGTCGCAGGTGCGACAAAATTTGTTAGTCTAAATGATCTTTATCGTGAGGTCGGGTGGGATACTTTGCTCAAAAGAAGACAAAAACATAAAATAATCAAATTTCATACTATGGTACATGGGAGCACCCCAAATTATTTATCGTCTTTAATCCCTCTTAGAATTAATGAAACACACCAATATACCCCACTAGACGATCACACTGTATTATTCAACCAAAGTTCAACACAAACCACTATGCACAATCTTTTCTTCCGTCCACTACACCGCTTTGGAACGATCATCCATCAAGCGTACTAGAGAATCCTTCAATTTCAAATTTAAAATGCGTGCTTAAGGTAGTACTCTGCATCGTCATAATGGCTGACTTCCTTTAAAAACATGGATGAAAAAATCTATATCAGCAATATTTGACTTTTCCTTTTCCATTTAAATACCTAGCCGAGTAGCTCAGTAGGTTAGAATACCGACTGCTGACCTGTAGGTTGCAGGTTCGAGTGCAGCAGGGGTTTTAAATTTTTTTCATATTACCTTCTACTAAAACTGTATTTTTTGACAAAATAAAGTAAATTTGAAAATTTTCAGCTTCAAAATATTTTTGTACATATCCTCCACTTTTCATCTACATCAAATTTCTCTGGTGTAGCACACCTCCTTAACACAAGCACTTATAAAATCCCCAAACATTTTCTATTTGGCAAACGCAACGAACAGATACTACACACACGACTTAGACTCAACTGTAGTACTCTTAAATCCCATCTATTCAAGAAACACATAATAGATAATCCATATTGTGCCTGTGGAAAAATCGAACAACAACACGCTTTTTACTTGAATGTCCTCTCTTCAAATATGTAAAAAAAAAAATTATTGATCCAATAAGACCAGTAACTGTAAATATCCTTTTACATGGAGACTTAACTAAGAATTTCTCCTATAATAAAAATATATTTAAACATGTACATTTACTTGTGTATACACATGATTAGCAATTCATATATGTATGTACTTGTTTCCCCAACATGCTGCATCCACATGCAGTTTGCAGTCTATGTAACCTGTAGTTAACGTTGTAAACTTTCTTTCTTTTTTGAATTTCCTTCTTTATAAACTGTCTTACTGTTATGCCCTCTGGGCCCAAAATTGGAATAAACTTATCTTATCTTATCTGTACAATCTTATCGAGTTTCGTTTCTATTTGTAAAGTGGTGGAATTTCTTGTTTGTAAGTTATTGTATATTCATTTCTCTCTGACCATTAAACATGTATGTTATGCATCTGTATATATTTATATTGTGAATATGTTTATGAACTTATGTTATTACATCTCTTCAAATGTTTATTTATTTACTTGTTAAAGTTTTTTCTTTCATTTTTCTTTACTTTTTCATTTTCATCTTTGTCATGCAACAAGGGCAAATGTACATTTACCATTCAAAGTTAGTTCAAGGAAACGGATTAATATAAGTTGCTACAACTTGTTTCCGAATCCTGTGTGCATATTTATTTATTGTGTATATATATATGTTGACATATTCAAATGAAATAAAGTTTAAACTAATCAGATATTGAAAAAATAAATAAATTTAATGAATTACAGAGAATAACAAATCAAACTTAACTGTATCTAATTACTGTAATGTATGTACATGTAGTTGAAAATATTTATAAATGTTTATACATAATCATACATGTAATATGAAGATCCCAGAGATTTCCTATTTTCTATATACTAAAATGTTTTGCTAACTGATGTCAAATGTTTTAAATGAAATTAATGCCAGATTAATTTGATTTAGCTACAGATATCGTGTAATTAATATAATATGTTTTGATATTTTTGTCTAATGTTCTTACAAAGATGACCATCAAAATAAAGTGCTCTTCTGTGTTTACAGATAAAAGCAAATAAATTTGATTCCAGATCCCGGATAATGGCTGAAAGCAGTTCAAGTAGTACAGGTGGATGGGAATTCATAGGCAAAGATGGAAAAAGGTCAGAGGTAGGTAAATTTCTGAATATTTTCTCGAGATAAAAAATTACAGGCACACATGAGTCTCAATTTAAAGAAAAGCAAAAGTTGAATTTGAAGGGAATTCTTAACTTAATCAAGTGTTGTTTCTATGATGTTGCTCATGGCAAGTTGTGCACAGGTCTATGATACATGTATTAATATCATTGCAGAGTTTTGATGATAACCAAAGTGAAACCTCAGACAGTTCAATCGAGGTTGTTTCTGTGGATACCACTGACCTTCTCTCCTTGGAATCTGTGCAGGCACCAGCTTTACCTTCAGTCGCCTCTGGATCTTTTCTTGTCCTGAGACTTAGGAGTAAAGAGAAGGGTTTGTTACAGTTCCATTATTTTGGCCAATATATGATGTCTAATATGTTATAGTAACAGATTTGAATCTTGGCATGGTCAAATTCCCCCTTACTGTCACACTATCAAAATGAATTACAACAGTGTGTATTTGGAATGAAATGATTTAATCAGTATTGAGTAGAATTATACCAAGAGTTTGACATATGGATCCATTCTATAAAGTTCATGAAAATAAAATGATAGGGTTTTTTGAGAATAGAAAATCTGTAAATAGAAAAACAATTATAGCAGTGTAATGTTAATGCTGTACTCACCTTGAAAAGTTACTGTCCCACTTGAAACACAGTATTGTCATATATGTATTGTGATGATCCATTGCTAGATTCTGTGACAGAATCCGATGAGTCTGATGAGCCTCAAAATAAAGATCAAGGGACCTTGAAGAGACGTAGGAAATCAAAGCCCAGATCTCTGAGGTCACAGGAGTTTACCCTATCTTCAGATTTGTCTACACCAAGCGAGGAAGAAAAGGACTTTGTAGCAATATCTGATCCTCAAAAGGTGATGCCATTTTTAGATTTCTGGTCATAGATCAGGGAAGCTGACAACCTGCACATGACATCATTATGCCTTCTAGATTTAGGTTTCCTTCTTCACCAATGGTGGCTTTATAATTTTGAAACTCAAAAGACAATTGCAGCAGCATTAATTCATGATTTGTCATATGAATTTTCAAACTCAACAATCCCTGGTCTCTGAAATCATACTATCTTGCCATTTCATTTCTTTTGCTCTTATTTCTTTACCCCTGACCAATGATGAGAAGTAATATACAATTTCTGAGTTGTTAAATGCAGTGCCACTTAGAGGTATTTTTTTTTAAATTTTTGTACATGTGCAGTAATTTCAAGTGTTTATCACACTATCAACATGATCAATATATTGCCTAAAGGAAGATCATCAGCTGTTATGCAACTAATGTCAAAAGTAAATATTTTTTTAGTACTGTACACAAGGAAATTTTCACCCATATCCTAAATTATGAGCAAATTTTAAACTATGTGATTATGAAATCATTCATTATGTTAGAATAACAAAAACAACTTTGAGTGAATTCAAATCTGGGTGAAATCATTTTTTGAATTCAAATCGGTGAAATTAAGTAACTTATATCATCATCTGCATGACCAGTCTATAGTTAATCCAGAATGCTAGAGGTTCATGGCAAGATACTTTTGACTTGGCGCTGCTTAACAAGGTATATAAGGGACATTAACCGAGGCTCAAACTTGTAGGAGTAAGTCTATAGTATGCATATGCAAGAGTTCGAAAAGAATACTGAATGTTCCTCTATTACATGAGAGCTCAGATTTGAAAATTAGTGATTGCAGGCTTTAATCAGATTCAGTACAAGTAATAAGTTGTTGAAGATTGAGATGGGAATTGTAAAATAAAAGGGATATGGTAAATATACACCATAGAGAGTGTATCATCATGATCATGAGATGCAGTGATGTTTCCTACACCGTATGTTTCATGTTTTTTACAGGAGGGTGCTGAGAGTGTGCTGAACAAACAGGAGAAAGACGCGGTAGAGGAACTTGAGGAGGAAGAAATACATAAGGTAAGTACTAAGACCTAAGCTCAGAAGTATCATTATACCTCAGTATGAGAATTCTATGTAACATGTAATCTGATTGGTCTAGACGGTCACATGCCAGGGATGACAAAACTTCATATCTCCCTCTCAAACATCATATTTCCCTATCATATTTACCCCTTGGGCAGCCTCGTGCTTTTTCCATAAATTTAACGTCAAGGTAGATGAAGTGTATTGTGACGTCACAATAAGTCCGAGTCATTCTACTATCATAGTTCGTAAGGCACAAAATATGCGGGTCTCTGATACATAGTTGAATGCATGGTTTTGGTTGATACAAAAACAAGCAAGTAAATCAGCATTCAAATAGAATGGAAATACAAAAACTGGTTATCATATCACTGTATTTGGTTGTTTGTACCTTCTACCGTAATACGTTGACGGCGTGGTGTTACCGTTAGGACGGTCTCAGCTATATAGATGAACGGACTCCAATTTCATATGCAGTTTTGAGTCTTGCTTTGTTTCGGTATAATAAACAATTTATTGCATGATAGTGAGGGAGATATGAAGATTTATTCACCCAAGAAAAATCATATTCCCCGAGGCCAACACCCTCGGGGAATATGATTTTTCTTGGGTGAATAAATCTTCATATCTCCCTCACTATCATGCAATAAATGTATAATATAACATATTGGAAAACATACTGGTAACTGTGTCCTTCTAGAAGAGTTAAATTAAGATTTTTATTAAATTCATCTAACTGCATGCATTAATAATTTAAGAAAGCGCTGTTAAGGGGCATAGACATAATTGAAAATTTTCATATTTTATTTTTCCATTTTTAATGTTTGCAAGGCTTAACTAAGGTATTTCTAATGGTTAGCAAAAATTTGAATGTCAGCTGTCGAAGTACAAGAGAGATACAGCACTCACAGCTCTTTTTTACGTAAACAAGACTCGTGCCATGTTTTTGTTTACATTTATGTTAAATATGCTAGTAAAAATTTTGTTTAAATCAGATTTTCAATTTACAAATTGATTCTGAACACAATTAAACAGTTTCTAGTGTCTTTCACACCTCATTTGTTTTATACATGATATTTTCTATTAAGCAATCTATATATCTATATATGTAGACAAAAACATGGGTAGAGTCTTGTTTACATAACAAACAATTGTGAGTTCTTTATCTCATTCATAACTCAATAAATGACATTCAAATTTTTGCTTATACTGTTAGAAATAATTTAGTTGCGCATTGTAAACAAAAAATGGGAAAATAGATTTTTAAATGGTGTCCATGCATGTACTGAACACATTGTGATGAAAATGACATGTTATTGCTGCAGAGCTTACAGGCAGTAGACAATGGTTCCATGCATGGTTTTCAAGTTATTGAGGCTCCACATGTGGAGGACCAGGAATCAGCTGTTCCTTCTCCATTTGATGAAAATGAAGGGGTGGATCAAGGGACTGGAGAGGAGGAAGACTTCTTGTTTCTTGGAGTTCCTCAAGGTGCATTATCTATATTTAACCGATATCTAATTTACATGCAGTAAAGTTCATATTGAAGTTAAGAAAATGTGATTGATGCATACATGTATCGTGAAGTATTTTCTATTAAACTACCAATTTTTAGATGATCCAGATACTGAGTCATCTCCAGAAATGGAAGATGAGCAGGATGATCGCATTGAAAGTGACAGGAATGAGGAACGCCACAGCGACGATTTCTCTACATTTTCAAATGTTGATATCAGTGACTTAATGGCTGAAGACAACCTCATCAGACAATACGTTTTTCGACCCAATCCAAGTGTTAATGTAACCCTGAACTTTGTAATGGTGGTAGTGATTTCTGTTGCATTTGGGCTTGGCATTGGTCATGCTATTGGTGAGTAGTACACTCGAAAGTCTAATTTCACTTTGAATCCCCCCCATATAATTGGGGGGGGGGGGGGGGGGGGGGAAATCAGATTAGAATTAGATATTAGATTCACTTGCTTACTTGCTACACTAGCATCTAACAACATTACATTGAGAGTCAGATTCTGGTGACCTGAGACAATGAATAATCTCGACTGATTTATCAAGTACAACACTTTAAAAATTGAGAAAATCCAAATCTCTGTTTACTTTTCATTTGAACATTCAACTTTCATGTATATGTGTACATTTGAAGTGATGTATGTGTTAGAAAAAGTCAACCACTTTACCTATCGATTCTGAAATAGTGCTTTATTTGCAATGTTTTAATTAAAGTGTCCTTGGATTTTATGTTTTCTATTTACATTTATTAGCAAATTTATATGTAAGCAATACTTTATGTCTACATATGAATATAAATAGAGGGAGGGAAATTGTATCTGTCCTTTTTGCAGAGGTCACAACTTTGTAATTGTAATGGTCAAGCAATTTGTTATGACCAGAGGATGACCATGAATCAATGTTATAGAATCAGATACAGTCAAGGACTCCTTAATTGATTAAAATTCATTTAGATATTGTTATTAACATTGCTTATAACCCGAGACTGTGCCCTGATTTTTTGACTAAAGTATTCTGGAAAATGTCAAGGTCTCAGGGATGTAAGTAGAAATGATGTCCATACCAATTTGATTACAGAGGTATTATGATGGAATGTTATTTATTTCACAGATCAAAACAGAGAGAGAGAGAAAGGGGGAGGGAGAGAGAGAGAGAGAGAGAGAGAGAGAGAGAAAGTTTAAGAATTAGGAGTTTGACTGTGCAGTGTTTCAAATAAGTGCCATTTTGGGGATGCCCTGCAAGGAGTACATGTGTATGTATTTATAGTCCTATTATAACATCTCTACATTTTTCATTTATAGGATCTGCCAAGGAGAGATTTTCAAACATGAACATCAGGGAAATGTCTTTCAACATGGATGGTGATGGAGACTGTCCATTCGATATGGAGGTACATTGTCTCATTCAGTACAAGTAATAAAAGCATAAAAACTTCTAAAAGATTTTTAAACACTTGTTGTGCTAAATTAAACATCATACTAAATGTGGATGAATTTTAACATTACTAAAGAAACTTTATATAAACTACAGGTAAATGTAAGAATGTGAATTACGAAAGAATCAAGGTTTCATTTGGTCATAGGATAATTGGTATATTTGGAATACTTTTCAACAGGATGTGGAAAAACTGACCGCAGAAAACCTGGAGTTGAAGGAGGAGGCAAACAAAGCTCAGAATGAAGTTGTGGATCTTCGCTCAGCGGTCATGAAAATGAGATATAGTTCTGCTGTATCATCTGCAGAGGAGGAGAAAAGACTGACCAAGAGGAAAAACACGGAGCTCAAGTTAGAGGTCAACATGTTGCAGCATGAAAATGAAGATTTGAAGAAACTGGTAGGAAGTCTGAAATATGGGTCACACCCTGGGAATTTGGAGGGAGGATGTCCCAAAAAAGTTTCTGGTAAATGAACTGTGAATTTTTTAAAATTTCATATACAGTAAAACATGCTTACACTGAAAATGCTTTTAATGAATTCATGCATTAATATTGCAATTTGATATTTCTTCCCCAATGTGGGGAAAAATAATGGAAACTTTTATTGGATATAACAAAGTTTGGTTATATCGAATTGTTTTTCTCAGGCCCAGGGGTGGGGGGGGGGTGGGGGTTGGGGGGGGGTTGGTTCGCTATATCCGTGCTTTACTGTATTGTATACACACACATGCGTACTCTCAATGACTGATTCTTATGCTGATTTTTGGTATTTTCTAGATGATAAATTGCAAGAACAAATAGGGTCCAGTACACCCATACATCATGATGATGAACGTGGAGAAGAAAGTAGCAATGAAAATATAAAAGAACTGAAGGAAGATGGGAATTTGGATGACAAAACTGATGATCACATGGTGGTCAAGAGAAAACATATTAGCATCATTGAAGTAGTGTATCCTGGTGCAGACATTAAGGACATTGATTCTGGTGATGGATTTGATTTTGACATTAATTCCGATGTAGAGGATGAAAATGACATTGATTCTTTTGTTGAAGATGAATATGAAGAAAATGAGAATGCAAAAGGTCAGGAACAAATATCTGATAGTGAGGGAAAGAATGAGGGGTTACCAGTTGTAGTTCCTTGCAGCAGCCAGTTGAATGATTTAGAGAGGAAAGGAACATCTGATGAGAACAGTGAAACAGAAATGAAAGGTAGGTATTCTGATAAGGAGATGGAAAGTGCTGTCAAGGTAGAGGAGGTTGCAAAAGTTGATGAGATAATGAGTGCAGAAGAGGAGACACAGAAGTATCAGACAGAGGAGATTGAAGAGGATGTGGAAATTCTGGATGAAGATTTAGGGGATGAAGTGGTTGAGGATGAGGAAGTGTCTAACACAAGCTCAGATTATATCCCGAATGCAGAGGATGAACCAATCAAAGGGTCTACTAAGGATGAAAAGAGGGAGGAGAATTTTGAAAAGGATGGTGGGTCTAGTAAGAAGACTGACTGGAGAGAGACAATGCACAAGATCCTAAACAAAACCAAGGCTTCTGTGTCAGATGTAACTCAGCAGATTCAAGACACCTGGAAGCAGGTATAGAATATCAGATTTATGTGGCAGCGAATCTTTTTCTGGTTTTTTTTTTTTAATTCAAAGGAGGTGTTATTCAGTTAAGGTGCTTTCTGTTTTATTTTGTTTGTTGACTCCAATATGAAAATGAAAGTTTATTTTCCAGGTGAAAAATATATCTGAGGATCTCTGGAAGAAAAATGAGCCAGTCTTGACTAAATTTAAAACCAACTTGGTCATGCATGTTGGAGAAGCAGCCCAGAAGATCTCAGCAAAACTGCAGGAGAAGACCAAGAACTGGTTCCCTAGGAAAACAAGATGCCACGAAGACTATCCAAGACACAGACAAAATGATGATTATTACCCTGAAAAAGAACGAAGACGTAAGCACTACCACTGGAGAAATCATGAAGATCATTATCCCAAGCACAGACAGAATGATGATATTTACACAGAAAGAAGAAACAACAAAGATTCAATTAATTTCAAAGCTAGAACAAGAAGAAGGTCATTCAAAGACGAAAGAGAAAATCACAAACCTTGGAAGAAACACCAAAGAAAGGCAGAGAAATATGAGAGAAAAAGAGTCAATAAATTTAAGAAAATGAAGAGAAGATTTGAAAAGATGCATGAATATCAGTTTTGCAAGATGAATATGAAAAAACGGCATAAGTTCTTTAATATATTAGAGGAGTTTGATGAGAAATTCAGGGCTGATGAGATGCCTGATCCAGATCACATGTGGTACAGCTGTCAGTGGGATTGGTGGTGGAATGCCATTTCTTTCCACGTTCACTTTATGTTGATGGATCCAAAGTGCCTGGGGACATTACTACCATGGCAGGAGGGCATCTTGGTTTCTGGAAGATGGGAATGCCCAGGTTTTCTACAGAATCCACAGAAACAAAATCAACAGTTTTTCCAGTTTGGAGAATATGACCACGATGAAGATGATGACCACGATGATGATGATGAAATCAATGAAAAGGGTTTTAAGAATGTGCCCTATTTCGATGATTCAGAAATCCTGCAGAAAAACAACCATACGGAGGAGTTCAAAGGATGTGATCCAACGAAGGGAATTTGTGATTTCAACAAAAACGACTCCTGGTACCTTAAGAAAATGAAGTTTCGTCAGTACCAGAGGTTCGTAGATTCCAAAGAGAAAGGCAAAACCGAGTGGATGTTTGCCAGAGCCAACCATCGACAACACGAAAGGGAGAGAACTGATGACAGTCACGTCTTTCACAGATTCTATGAGTGCAAGTAGAATGTAACTTACTGGCTAGGGCTTTTTTAAATCGTTTTCTAAGAAACTCCCAGTGCACATATTTTTGGTCAACATACTTCATAAATTCAGATTCTGACAGACTTTATATTAATAAGATAAACTCAAAATTCAGTAGAAATATTTCTAGCCCATATGTTTGTTGTCAAGTTTCCTTTTCATGATTAAATGTATAATGCATGCTGCTCAAGTGCTAGAACTTCCATTTGTGCTTTTAAGATCAAAGAATCTAGAACTTCTCAAGAGGAGGATGAATTTTATCTTTGAGAAAAAAATTGTAAGAGAATTTGCCATGTTATGAAATAATATCCATACCTAACAATGGGAGACTTTTAATGATAAGTAAGTGGCAAAACCTTTTACAGTAAAACACGGTTACAGATAACACGCTTATAGTGAATTCAGGCTTATAGCAAAAATTTTTTCATTCCCTGTAGTTTTGAAACTTATTTTAGGATATACTGTAAATCAAATTTTATTTGCGTTTAAGAAATTTTTGAAAAATTCATGAGAACCTCATGATTGCAAATATTTCTTGTTGTGAACCAGTTCTTAATGTTACTCATAATTGTTTAAAATTATTTCCATCATGAAAATGAGTCACCGTGAAGCATTTTATCACTGTTAAATGACAAAATTAAAGTCGAGAATAAAATATGATTTACAGTAATGAATTAAAATTGTTTGTCTCTAGCATTTTGCTTTAAGCATGTTTTAAATGTATATGTTGAAGGTTTTTTTATGCCTTAGTATGCTATCAAGATATTTGTATACCATTGTCTTTTAATGATTTTTCAGAATTTTGTCATCGTATTTTAGTTTTTACTCCTGAAATATATTTTTGTCGTTGAATTTCTATGATTTCATGAGTTTTAAGATTCTTCAATATTTTTATCAAATAATCAATGCTTGGTTGATTTAGAATAAAAAAGATTGAAGAGAGAAAAGGGATACCTTAGATGCATCATATTTCATTTCAAAGCACCAGGCAGGGCCTTATTGTGGATTAATGTGATGTAGGCAAAACAGGTAGAGAACTGCTTACGTAATGGTCATTTATTATTCTGGTGAATGCCTATCAGGTTATAACCCAGCTTTGGAGTATTGGACAGTTCTATCATCATTCTATGGATAAAAATATTGTGGGCTCCATGGTTTCTGTGAATGGAATGTGTATTGCTTGTTTCACTGAAAATCTGTATAGAAGAGTTTTAGAATTTGTTACTCCAAGCATTGTGTATTTAAAGGACATAGGATACTCCCTGAAAATTCATTTATATAGAAATTTTGTAAAATGATTTGTGAATATAATAATATTGCTAAAAACTTGTACTTTATACCACAAAATTTTCCTATGAAACCATGCACCTTTATTTTGGCATTATTCACAAATCTTCACTTGAAAATTCAATGGAAAAATATTACCCAAAAATTGAAATCCTCTAAAAATGTCTTTTTATTGGTGCATTTCATGTACATGTAATAATAACCGATTTACATTATTGTTCTATCAAATAATAGAAAATCCCACGTAAACACAGCAAAATCCTACATTGCTTAATTGATACATCCAAAATCTTGGGTATCCTATGACCTTAGATTTGGACACGCATATTGTTACTATTTTTCAAATAGAAACTGAGAATAAAACATCACTGTTAAGATTTTGTTTATTTCTTTATAAAGCTGAGGTGGCATTTAAACAAATCCTGGATAAATGCCTGGATAGCTCTCAGACTGGTGTGTTTGAGCACCTCACTAGTGATGTGAAAGATCCTTAGTTTTATTCATGGTCAAGTCACATTATCTACTACATTGGGGGTCGGGATGACTGCTACTCTTTATGAGTAAACCCTGTGCTTTATTGATGACTGGATTTTGTGGTTTGTAATAATAAAGAAAGCAACAAAAGTTGTAGGTCAATGAAATATTATGTAACCCAAATGGAGTTGTGTAGAGTTTTCTTGGGGCAAGAAATCTCTCAATATAGGGAACAAATGTGGTTGTATTGGTTAGAAATCTCTCGATATAGGGGACAAATGTGGTGGTATATTGATAAGGTGGCAATGAAATGGACTATGCATATCACACAGCACTGCTCAGTGGTAGCAGGCTGTCCAGCCTTTTTTGACAAAAAATAAGGGCTAATTTGAAGGATGAAATTATATAAGAAAAAGGGCTAAAATTCACAAAATTGATAATGAAGAAACCCACAAAATACTTTAAAATGCAGGAAGTGTGTCTTCTATGGTTCCATTGTCTCTGCTATTATTGGCTATTACCTGTTAAACAGAATGATATAATTATACCCCCCGCAACAAGTTGTGGGGGGGGGGGTATACTGGAATCAGGTTGTCCGTCTGTCCGTCCGTCCGTCCGTCCGTCCGTCCGTCCGTCCGTCTGTAGACGCAATGGTTTCCGGACTCTAAAGCATTATCCTTTCCACCTACCATCACCATATCATATATATGGACTACCCATGGGATGAAGATGTTCCCTATCGATTTTGGGGTCCAAAGGTCAAGCGCACTGGACATGGAAGTAGCAATATGGTTTCCGGGCTCTAAAGCGTTATCCTTTCCACCTACAGTCACCATATCATACATATGGACTACCCATGGGATGAAGATGTTTCCTATCGGTTTTTGGGTCAAAAGGTCAAAGGTCACGCGCACTGGACATCGAAGTAGCAATATGGTTCGGTTTGTCATGCCATTTGTTTTTTACACTCAAAAAAGAGGTAGTTTATACCTATTACCAAGCAGGGGGTATTCTTAGTGAGCATTGCTCACAGTACCTCTTGTTATTTTCTTATTGAGAGAATATATCTTACTATGTCTTGTTTGATCTTTTGACCTGAAAATCAAAAAGTCAGTGTAGTAAGTTTTATGTTTGTGAAGCAAATGGATCTCAATGTATTGAGCAGACAATATCTTATGTCCATGCAGAGAAAATTGACCTTTGATATCAAAATCAATTGGAGTAATCTATACTC
Organism: Ostrea edulis; assembly: GCF_947568905.1. Classification (NCBI taxonomy): domain Eukaryota; kingdom Metazoa; phylum Mollusca; class Bivalvia; order Ostreida; family Ostreidae; genus Ostrea; species Ostrea edulis. The sequence continues at coordinate 12,218,511 of NC_079168.1, forward strand.
CTCATATAGAACCAGTGAACCAAGTTTGATGTTTGTCATGCATATAGGGTTATTAAGATATTGAATGGACAATATCTTACTATGTCCAGTTTGACCCTTGACATTGTTACCTGAAAATCAATAGGGGTTATCTACTTCTTAGAAGTCAGTACACCAAGTTTGATGTCTGACAAGCAAATAGTTCTTAAGATATTGAGTGGATTCTATTTTATGTCTAGTTTGACCCTTGACCTTGTGATCTCAAAATTGATACCGATCATCTCCTTAGGTAGAACTAGTGTTCCAAGTTTGATGTCTGTCAAGCAAAGCATTCTCGATATTGAGTGGAAAATTGACCTTCAAGTTGTGACCTGAAAATCTCTCTAGGAGCAACCACTGTACCATGTTTGGTAACTGTCAAGCAAAGGGTTCTATAGATTTTGAGTATACAAAACTTGGTCGATGGACTGACAGGTGCAAAACAATTAGGCGCCCTCTTTTTCAAACACAAAACAGTGTCTACTGAAAATTTTGAATGCATTTACACAAGTCCTTAAAAGTAAAAAGGAAATACTCTCTTTATACATCTAAATATGTGTGCAGCATGCTATACTTTTAGTGAAGGAGTATGAACTTATTCCTCAGATAATCTTCATTGTGAAATATTGCTTTGATAAAGTATAGCTAATTTTATATACCTTAATAGTCACATCTTTATCACAAAGTCACAACCAATAAACAGCTTGGCATATGGATCCATTGGTCAACTTAATTCCTTTCAGATGAGTTGGCAAAAACCTAGGTCCAGTGTCACAACAGGTGTGGCACGATAAAGATCCCTCCCTGCTCAAATGCCACAAGTGCATGCCAAGCATAGGCCTAAATTTTGCAGCCCTTCACTGGCAGTGGTGGCGTCTCCATATAAGTGAAAGATTCTCGAGAGGGACATTAAACAACATACAATCAATCCTTTTACTACCTAATCTAAATAAGATCTGCAAACTATATTAATTAAGACACATTTTTAATAGTATGAATGCATTTTCAAAATTGCAAGAGTAGAATTATAAACAAGAGGCCCACACAGTAGAAATATAAACAAGAGGCCCACAGGCCTTATTGGTCACAGGAGTACTAGTTAAAAGTATCACTAGTCCCAAGGCCCACGAAATCTAGAAAAATATTTCCTGTTCTGAATATCTAAGCTAGGCCTGTGGGGGTCCTGGTTAGAATAGGTCTTCAGTACCCCTTGGTTGTCATAAGAGGCGACTAAATGGGGTGGTCCTTCGGATGAGACCGCAAAACCCAAGGCCCCGTGTCACAACAGGTGTGGCACAATAAAGATCCCTCCCTGCTCAAAGGCCATAAGCGCCGAGCATAGACCTAAATTTTGCAGCCCTTCACCGGCAATGGTGACGTCTCCATATTATTGAGTGAAAATTTTGGAGTGAGATGTTAATCAATATACAACCAACCAACTGAATATCTAAGCTAAATTTTAATACCGGTATTCAGCAACATTATAAAACAAGATGTGTTCTTAAAACTTAATTAAATGCGCGCATGCCTTCAAAAGTGCTTACACTGATGAAAGGCTTTACATATTAATATATGCAACATTAAAAGATATGACTACTTTGGACCCATCCAAGAGTCAAAACCCTGGGGTTGCGAAATTCACAATTTTAGTACATTCTTTTCTGCTTTTCCTAAATATGCATTTAGTTTTTATACTTTTATTAGCAAACTTAATGAAGTCCTTCAAATGATATTGACAATAATCACTAAGATAATTTTGGCACCATCTTGGAACCAAACCCTAATACCCCCTAGGATCATGAAATTTACACCCCCCACCCTAGAGTCAGAACCTCTACCCCGGAGATCATGAAATTTACACCCCCCACCCTAGAGTCAGAACCTCTACCCCGGAGATCATGAAATTTACACCCCCCACCCTAGAGTCAGAACCTCTACCCCGGAGATCATGAAATTTACACCCCCCACCCTAGAGTCAGAACCTCTACCCCGGAGATCATGAAATTTACACCCCCCACCCTAGAGTCAGAACCTCTACCCCGGAGATCATGAAATTTACACCCCCACCCTAGAGTCAGAACCTCTACCCCGGAGATCATGAAATTTACACCCCCACCCTAGAGTCAGAACCTCTACCCCAGAGATCATGAAATTTACACCCCCCACCCTAGAGTCAGAACCTCTACCCCGGAGATCATGAAATTTACACCCCCCACCCTAGAGTCAGAACCTCTACCCCAGAGATCATGAAATTTACACCCCCCACCCTAGAGTCAGAACCTCTACCCCGGAGATTATGAAATTTACAATTTTGGTAGAAGCCTTCATCCTATTCTACATCACTATGCATTTAGTTTTTCTTACACATGTGCAGTTGTAGAGAAGAGTTTTGAAAATTGGTAAATGCCCCATAGGCATGCAGGAGTTGTGAAATTTATAATTTATGTCCCCATTGTCCAAATGATGCTTCATATCATTTGAAAGGAATTGGAATTGTATATACATGTAGTTATCAAGAAGTTAAAATGTTTAATTGTTAACACACAATGACAGATGCAGACCAATTGCAATAGGTCATCTGAGTTTACTCAGGTGACCTAAAAACTGTAGGAATTTACATATAGGGCTTTTTTAGGATTTCACCTTGAATTCATTTTTAGAAGGAATTTTAGGGCCTTATGAAGATGCATCTACAAAGCTGCCAACCCTTACGATTTTGGTGCAAGGCTTATGGATTGAGCATCTAAAATACTCCTTACAATTTCTCTATTTATTCTTCTGATTTCTGGGGTTTTTTTTCTTAGTCAAATGTTTGAAATACTGGAATTTCCATAGCTCACTGCACATCCACCTTCAGTTTTTGATTATCAAATAAAAGTACAGTGTTACTTGTATTATCATTGTCCATTTTCATGCAAACTTGCAATCTAAACAATTTTAAAGTAAACAAAGAGGACAAAAATCAATTAAAAAAAAATCTCCAACAGCTCCATGACCCCCTTCTTGCTATTCTATTACTTTATAATGTTAACAATTCTGCTTCTAATGATGCAGGGGTCCCATATTTGATTCCCGGACAAGCCAGTTAATGCATCGAGTCAATGGAAAGTGCAAGTATTTCAATGTCTGATATGAAGGGAAACTGTGTCGACATATTCAGTAAATCGCATCATGTGGTAATGTCACATAAACAAATTTAAATTCAATTCTCATCGATCTCTTGCAAACATTTAAGGAGGAATAACACACCAGAGAAATCTGATATGGATGAACAGTGGAGAATATGCATACAATATTTTGAAAGTTTACCATATTTAGATAAAAAATGCAGTTTTAGTAGAAAGTATTCTGAAACAAGAGGCCCATGGGCCACATCGCTCACCTTGGTCCATATCAGAAGACTTTCCATATATATTTGCATGTAAAACTGTAGTCCCTATTATGGCCTCAACCTACCCCTGGCTTTTGCAAACTTGAATCTACACTGTCAGAAAGCTTTCATGTAAATGTGAACTTCTTTGGCCCATTGGTTCTTGAGAAGATTTTTAAAGATTGTCCCTATATATTTGTATGTAAAACTTTGATCCCCTATTGTGGCCCATCCGACCCCTGGGGGCCATCATTTTAACAAACTTGAATCTGCATTATGTCAGGAAGCTTTCATATAAATCTCAGCTTTTCTGGCTCAGTGGTTCTTGAGAGAAAGATTTTTCCTATATATTTGTATGTAAAACTTTGATCCCCCCTTGTGGCCCCATCCGACCCCCGGGGGCCATCATTTTAACAAACTTGAATCTGCATTATGTCAGGAAGCTTTCATATAAATCTCAGCTTTTCTGGCTCAGTGGTTCTTGAGAGGAAGATTTTTCCTATATATTTGTATGTAAAACTTTGATCCCCCCTTGTGGCCCCATCCGACCCCCGGGGGCCATCATTTTAACAAACTTGAATCTGCACTATATCAGGAAGCTTTCATATAAATCTCAGATTTTCCGGCTCAGTGGTTCTTGAGAAGATTTTTCCTATATATTTGTATGTAAAACTTTGATCCCCTGTTGTGGCCCCATCCGACCCCCGGGGGCCATGATTTTAACAATTTAGAATCTGCACTACCTAATAAAGCTTATCTATAAATTTCGTTTTTTCTGGTTCAGTGGTTCTTGAGAAGAAGATTTTTTAATGACCCTACTCTATTTTTACCTTTTCTTGATTATCTCCCCTTGGAAGGTGGCATGGCCCTTTATTTTAACAATTTAGAATTCCCTTTATCTAAGGATGCTTTGTGCCAACTTTGGTTGAAATTGGCCTAGTGGTTTTTGAGAAGAAGTCAAAAATGTTAAAAGTTTACAGACGATCGGACGGACGCTGGACTACGGGTGATCAGAAAAGCTCACTTGAGCTAAAAAAAATTTAAAACCCCTGTTAGAAGTAAACTCTCAATCTAAAGATCAGCTGTCGATATGTTAACCTACTGCGGTACCCAGCAAAGCAATTTGATTTAAAGGGAATATATCATGTACAAGTACTGCTGATAATCATATATATTCAAACAAATGTCATGCAGCCATAATGACTTGTGGTATTCTTCCTCAATCTTGCACCAGAAAACAATGGAATAACATTTAATTTGATTTTATTGTAATTGCGTATCCTCTACAAGACCTTGTGTGGTACTGGTCTGTGCATTCTGTCGAGTTTTATATAAGAAATCTAGAAATCATCTGATAAACTAACAGTAGTGCAGTAATAATGATATTGTGTTCAAAATTTTGGCTGGACCAGGAATTGAACCCAGGACCCTTGCATTACTAGTCAGGTGCTCCAACCACTGAGCTATCCAGGCCGATATATCCAGTTCGTATAGCCCTAAACTACTTCATTCCTTCCTACTTAATGTTGTCTTTGCCCTCGAAGACACACAACCCAGATTCTTTTCGCCCCTAGTAGGACAACCTGCAGTGCAGGGGTGGTCATGGCACCAAATGTAGTATATGGGAGGAGAAAACCTTGGCTGGACCGGGAATTGAACCCAGGAACCCTGTATTACTAGTCAGGTGCTCTAACCACTGAGCTATCCAGGCTAATATCTATGGTCCATATAGCCCCAACTACTACAATATATTAAATCTGCTGTTCTTATTTAATTCTACATTCAAATACACGCAAGTTAATTTTGAGCAGTTTTCTATTTACTTCACACATGGTTGCTATGGAAACTTCCAATATCTGGTTAGATGAAAAATCTACTTAAATCATTAATGTGATAATCTATAAAAAATTTAATTATGCATTGTGTCACATGACTCCGACACCTGAGACTGCCACCCCTTCCTGAAGGCTCTTAATACAGAAATATGGATTTTGAATAAGGCCAAGTAAAATTAATTAGTAGATTATCATTCAAACTTCACAAAAAAATGGGGCGGGTGGGAGGATTTTATTTCTTATTTTTCGCCATGGTATTCTTGACCTCGAAAATGCCTTCTCTCATTGAGAAAAGGCTTTATAAATCATAATTACATGTGTATTTGGGTTTCTAAAAGGCAAAGTGAAACAAAGTACGTTTAGGATACCGGACCCGACATAAAAATATCCGGAAATCGTAATTTTGAAAAATAAAAAAAATCGGGGCAGGACAATTTTCGAGGGGCGGGCGGGAATGATAATCTACTAATTAATTTTACTTGGCCTAATGAACACAATTTACAATTGATTTTCATGTAAGAGCCCTTTCGAAACTCCGTGATGCTCTGATCATAAGTTTTCATCAGTGTAATTTGCTACCGATACATAATATAAATGGCCAGAGTCTGTGTCATAATTTTAGGAACAGAAAACATAAGAGTTACTTAATCATTTTTATTTTTTTCATATCTAAATTAAATCAACATTTCTTTTTTTTAAAGTTCATAATGTTAACAAAAATAAACTAAAAAATAAAATGAAATTTTAATAAGAGTGCACACAAGATCAGTAATTGTTCCTAATTGATATAGGTTCAATTCGTTTTTTATACAACTCGATTACTTAAAAAAAAGCAGTTCAACTTATCCGATAAAACAGGATTTTTAAATTACTAAAAAAAGCAGTTCAACTTTATATCCATTAAAATAACAAAACAAAAAAAAACAAAACAAAAAACAGAATGAAAAATCTGAAATGTGTCCTGTAAAATTTACAATGTAACAAACTGCAATGAAAGGTTTAATACGTTCATTACATTTATCATAGATAATCATTATTATTTCTTTTCACTGACAACCAATACACCATACCAGGAATGTTTACGGTAATAGAGCGTCATTAAGAAATGAAAATATTAAAGTCGTTACCTCGAGCATAAAAAAAGATCAAGAACATCCTACACATACTTTGTACAATACATTTTTAAATGTTGTATTGTAAACAAATACAAATTTCAAAAAATAAATTTTCAATACTTGTACTACGCTTGAGCATACAAACATTCTATACTGTTATATGCTAATATTTAACAAAATGACTATTTCAATAATCTTAATGCAGAAATGCAAAATTAAATCTGCATAGATAAACTGCATCACATGGCACACCTAATAAAGATTTTCCAGTAAAATTCATTTGGGTTAAAGAAAAAAATTCCCGACTTCATCGTTACGTTATATAAAAAGAATACCACCCAGTAGTGTTGTCATTGCTCATTAGACAAAGAAGACATTCAAACTTTTTATAAATACCACTGCATGAAAATGTACACCCGTAACTAAAGCTCTCTGGCTGTCAATACGTATGTCAATTTCAGTCATTACACATACAAGCAATCAAAAACATGAAATACAGAACGAGCAAAAGTAAAATTACAAGAAACGTGGATGGGCAGTAACGTCTGTGAAAACTCCACTTCTTTGACTAGCCATTGGTTATACAACCCCTCCTTGGTTTGTGATGTATTGTTGAATCCATGCAGAGATTTTTTCTAAATTATCCTCTAGGTCTTCTGGGGTGTTGCTGGGCAATTCGTGCACAATTTCAATTTTATATGAGTCTCTAGCTTCATCCAAGATGGTCTGGAATATTTCGCATTGGACGTTGTCTTCCAATTTCTTTCCTGTGTAGCCCCTGCAAATATAATCCCCAAATACATTGTATATATCAGTACTAAATACATGTATAATGCCCAAATACATTGTATATAACAGCACTAAATATAATCCCATATACATTGTATATATCAGCACTAAATATAATCCCATATACATTGTATATATCAGTACTAAATATAATCCTATATACATTGTATATAACAGCACTAAATATAATACATTGTATATAACAGCACTAAATATAATCCCATATACATTGTATATATCAGTACTAAATATAATCCTATATACATTGTATATATCAGCACTAAATATAATCCTATATACATTGTATATAACAGCACTAAATATAATCCCATATACATTGTATATATCAGCACTAAAAGACACTCATCCTTTGACATTATAAATATACAATGTAATACAGTATTGCATAATATGTTCAGTGTTCACAATATACAAAGTCCGGACATCACCACATGTATCATAAAACACAAACTTTTCCACCGTCCATCCTCCAGGTTCTTACCTATTCTCCAGTCTTTCATACAGCACTGTATTATCTGTTCTGAGAACAAACACAATATCAAACCATCTTTCAGGAAAGAATTCACATCCATGGTAATCCACAATATTTCCCCCTGCAGACATTACTTCCTCTAGTTCGTCTATTACCTACAGGAAGAGAGGCAGGAATCAGCTATCCACTAGTGTCAATCAAACAATCTGAAGGATGTTAATCATGATAGAAGGTACGGATGTTAATCATGGTGGAAGTTACAGGTGTTAATCATGATAAAAGTTATGTTCAGTTTGTGAGTAAAATGTTCGGAGTTTACACATCGATAAATTCTTCAAATAGAATGTTTAATTTATGTGTAAACTCCGGACATTTTACTCACAAACTTAACTTTGCACTTTTATTCAGTTTGTGAGTAAAATGTCCGGAGTTTACACATCGATAAATTCTTCAAAAAAAATGTTTAATCCTATAATATTTTCCACATTGATGCTTTAGAAAATTAACCAGTCCCATCGGACTGACTAGAACAAATGTCAGTCAGTCCGCCATACTTTTAACCAGTCACAGACTGACGGGCATATGTTAATTTCGAGCTCTGTATTGAAGTCTTTATTAGAGGGCGAAGCCCTCTCATGGCCCAAAGGGCCGTGAGAGTGGAGCTCTCCCTATAGGTAACACGTATATACATGTTTAAAAGGAAAATATAGGAAAATAATGAAAAATTATACCAAACCTATGGAACTTGAAAATTTTAGTACTAATGGCGTCCATTCGAATATCAGCGTGTGGACATGTATTCTCCATTTTGAATCTCGACTACCCTAGTTCACGTTGTTCTGAGATGTTACATAAAATTCGTAAAAGCATGTAAATCTTATTTTCTAAATCATATAAAATCACTCCCTGATTAACGCCATGTTTGTTGTTGTTGTTCAAACGCTATGTTTGTAAATTTGCTAAATAACGACGCTGATTATGACGTCACAATGTACTGTTTACATCAATTGTGTTATATTTCCCGCGTTCAATATATAAGCGGATCAAATATCCAAAATTAGGATGCTTTGATACAGTTCCGTCCTTGTGCTAACTTCGGGTTGTTTTTGTTCTGTTTTGGATATTGATACTAATGCCAAAATTTGTTTGCTTCGCCCTCAAACACGGTCACGCCGTAAAACATATTATTTGTCTATCTATTCCTATATATGAAAAGGCAGCATACAGGAGATTAGAACCCACAGTGGAGACACAGAAAATCCCATTTTTAACTATTGTGTCAATAACCAAGTTTTATATGTTTACATGCCATGCATCCCTTATCTACTACATGTATCACTTACTCTGTCTTCATCCAGAATCGGACACTGATACTGGTCATCCCATCCTTCATATAACTGACCCTCCTTTGCAATCTCCCCTATATTGACATATTTCAGGTTTGTTTTCTGACCAAGTTCTGCTGCTAATGTGGACTTTCCTGTGCCAGGTGTTCCTACAAAAGAATTTATTACACTACCATAACAATGATAATGTACATGAAACCAGTTACAATTTTCTTTTAAAGTTATCATCATATCATAAGATATCACTATATGAGCAAATGTAACAGCATTTTACAGATACCTGTTATCAAAATATTTGGACCATGTGGTCTCTTTGCCAATGCCATTTTCTCATAACCGGTAGTAGAATTGTTACTCTAAATGCCAAATGATGCAAGTTCCGAAGCGAACAAAAGTACCAAACGACATCCCTGTATAAAATCTAAATTGAACATAAACATGTCATATTAGCACATAGACAGATAAGGTCTATGAAATGTCGATATATGGAGATCAACAGTCAACAAGTGTGACATATATCTAAGCGAATAAATTTAGTACAACTTGGCGTTTTTCAAGTTTTCGAATTTCCTCGAAATACATTGATATGGAGAGCTGAGAAACCCACCGAGTTCACCTTAAAAGTAAATGATGCACTGAAACAGTAAGAAGAGTTATCAAATTCAAGAAAGCAATGATCATAGAATAGAATATGATTTATTTCCAAATTAGGGCCCTCTCGGGCATACAGCATACATGATTGTTAACATTTCAATGTGCAATGTTTATTTTTAAAAAAATGATGATAAAAAGAAAAGAACGAAACAAGAGCAAAATATGCACTATTAGTATGAGCAATGTTCATACATGAAACATTTTGAACATGATAATACTTATTTGTATTACATGTAAGTACCACCGTATATCCTAATGCAAAACAGTCAGAAATACCCAAATAAAAAATAAAATAAAAAAATATTTACATGTACATAACAACACCACATGTAATAATAGTAAAGGTAGTATAAGTACATATGATTAATACTCCACTGTAATGCAAAAGATACCACGGGACGGTAGGAGTGTGTATTGCTCAAGATTTTCCAATACGATACGATACAATATTTTCTGATGCGATATCCGATATATTGGATTTACAATGTAATTAAGCATTTTCTGAAGTAAAATATCAAAATGAAAAAAAATGAAATGGTTTAATATCTTTTATTTCATAACAAAATGTCACAATGTAAAATCGGGGATTAAAGTCTGAGGAATCTCCGATGTGTCACAATGTAAAAGCGGGTATTAATGAAAGTCTGAGGAATCTCCAATGTCACAATGTAAAAGCGAGGATTAAAGTCTGAGGAATCTCCAATGTCACATGCAATGTAAAAGCGGGTATTAAAGTCTGAGGAATCGTGTTCCTGTTAGAAGCCATTTTTAAATTATGAACTTCGATCCCGACTATTAAAAGGGCTGTTTTTAAACCCGATATTATATCGTATCGTCGAAACACCATATCGTATATCACTGGACAGACGTATACCGGTACATTTCGATATATCGATATATTGATTCACCCCTACGGGACGGTGCATTGGTACTAGGTCAACATGTCATGTTTATAATGGGTGCAGATGTGCAAATATGGTTTCATATGGTTCACACATAATATACAGTAATACTAGTAGTATGAGCTTAGACAATGTACATAACATGAGACATTACTTGATGTAATATATTTATTTATTTATTTATATTTATTCAACAATCAAGGGCCCTCAGGGGGCATATACAAATTAACAATTAAACATTATAACTACATGATACAATTTACACATGTGTACCATATACACGTTAAGGGTTTCTACATTGACATAGGTATTGAATTCTCATCACAATACTGATTGGAAATGTACTGTACAATAAGTGTGCTATATGGGAAGTAAAGTAAAACAATATTATAAAATGTTGTCACAAGCACAGAGGGTACCAAGGGACGGTGCCTGAGCCAAGTCTATCAGACTGGCAGTCTTGTACCCTAAGTGTTTAAGACAGCCTATTTATAGTATACACAAAAATAAATACATGATACCACAATATGTACACATGCATACCATATACAGATGTTATATATTCAAGGCAGCTTACTTGAGTATTGTATACAATTAAATAGAACTACACAATACGATATACAGATGTATACCATTTCTACATTGATGTTGGTCTTGAGTTGGCTTATAGTACTGATTGAAAATGCGATGTGCAACAAGGATGTTACATGGGTAGGAAAATAAAACAATATTATAAAATGTTGTCACGAATACATGGGGTACCAAGGGACAGTGCCTTTGCCAAGTCAATCAGTCTGGCAATCTTGTACCCCAAGTATTCGAGACAGCTAGCTTATTTATAGATGTGTTTATTTGAAAGCGACAAGGAGTAAATTATACATACAAGTATAGTTATACAACCCTTAGTATTCTATATCCTATGTAAGTACCACCATGTATCCTAATGCAAAACAGTCAGAAATGCATACAGGAAGAAAATATAACAATATATGCTATGACACATAATAATAGTAAAAGGCACGTAGTACAAGTACATATGATTGACTGTAATGCAAAAGATACCACGGGACGGTGCATTGGTACTGAGTCAACATGTTATGTTTACAGTGGGTGCATAATTATGTATAAACATATTGGTTTGAACTTTCACATGCTTCATTTTATATTGCTTCTTTAATCAAATCGCAAAGGGCTACAAGTACATCAGTATTTTCACAATTGAGTAACCATATTAATCTATTCATGTTGTCAAGACTGGAAAAATGTTCACATTGTTGTTTTATAATTTTATACATGTTCTTCCTGAGTGAGTTATAAGTTGAACATTCAAAAATTAGATGAATTTCATCACCAATTTTACAAGAAGAACACTTTGTACAAAATCTTAAATGTCTAGGGATTCCTGAATAACGACCTTGTTCTACTGGTAAATTGTGCGCTGATGTACGTAATCTTGCGAGTGCTTTACGTTGTACAGGTGGTAAGAGTGTTAAGTAATTTTCAAAAACAAAATTAGTTTTAAATTTAACATAAGTTTCAAGTTTTCCATATTGTAAATATGATTGTTTCTAATTCCAACAATTCCAAATAACTTTTGTACGACACCATACCATGACTGCGATTTTAATGATTCAAGTACCTTAATGATACTGCTCCGTGGTTTCTTAAAAATTTATTGTCAATTCAGTGGATAAATTCATGCTCTTTTTCAGTTTATATTCATGATTTTTAATGGAAATGAAGAGACAGAATATTATTTGCATTACTGGAAAGAAAAAGATACAAATTATTGCATTGTCAAACAAACAGCTATCAGAAGAGACCGAGTCTCATCAATATATATATGGACAACATAAACCGTGGTGTTTACACAAGCACCTGAACTATGGATATTACTACCCCCCTCCCCTCCCTTTTTCATGATAATCTTTCTTTGGTGGCAATAATTTATCTGAAATGTGTGAATTCCCTGTCTATCTCATCCCTCTTTCGATTCATGTAATCGTTTCACGCTTTTTGTAAGCTTTAGAGATTGGCCTTCTACCGGTATAATAAAATACACAAGGTATGAAACAAAAATTTGTAAACAAACAGGGTCCCCGTTTCGGGGCACATTTTCCAAGTAATTGCAGTGTTACCTAAGGAATTTTGGTGAGTGGCAGGTCAGGGAGATGCCATACTACAAGTCTCTTCAACTCAAAACCCATCTCATCTCTTTTATTTGACATATTTCATATTTCTGGGTGTTTATAGTAGAATGATATTAAGACATTTATTTTCTAATATACCTATCAAACAGTAATTTGAATTATGCCCCTTTGTGGGGTCATCCAACGGTAAATATTGGTGAAGCCAAGTTTTCTATCTTTACACTACCAAATGTAAGTTGAGATTACAACTTTGAATTATAAAGAGCTCTTAAATCATTATTAAGTTTTCATACATTATAAGTTCTTATGGGTTGTCCCTGACTCCCACCCTGGGACATTATTGTAGCTGACCGCAATTGATGAAAAAATAGCTAATGTTAAACCTACACATCAGATTACAATTACAAAGGCCAACACAGGGAAATAAGATTTTTTACTACAAGATGCTGGACAAGGGACATAACTTGTGGCAAAATGTTGATACACATAATTGATTTAGAGTTTGAATGGGTAAAGAGAGAATTTTCTATGTGATGCAAAAACGAAAGCCAAATGAGATAAACATACTATGAGTAAACATACTATCAATTAACTCATGATAGTAAAAAAGAAAAAAGCCTTTGAACAAATTGTAAAAGGAAGGGGCTACATCTGTGTTGGGATCAAGATGGGATTACAACTGGGGATTTTAATTTTACATAGCAATATACACCAAAAAAAAAAAAATCAGTAGATATTATCTTTTCAAGAACCACCAGTGTACAATTTGTCAAATTGATTTGTGCTTAGTATACTTGTGCAGTGTACATACAAGTTTGTAGGTTTTATGTAGAATTATGTGGGATTTTTTTTTTATTCTTTCCTATACCACAAAAACACAGTATGTCATATTGATATGCAAGCATCCTAATGTAGTGTAGATTCAAATTTGTTTACACCATGACTTCTTGAGTCAGGGTATAGCTACAATAGGGACTTAAAATATAATTAAGTGTGAGCAAGGCTACCCAGGTGAGCAGTGTGGCCTCTTGTTTGTTGTGTGATATTTATATACGTGACCATCAAGGACAATGGGCTTCATTCTGTATTATTATAATTATAATTATAATAATCATTATATTATCAATCAATAAGGAAAAATGTTCGAAGTCTAAGCTTATAAATATACCTGTATTTATACCAGGTAGTTATGTTTTAATTCAGTTGTAATTATTGGAATATATCATAACATCTAGGGTATCATTATAGAAATAAATCTGTGATGATTAGATCCATTAGTAGTCTTCTTTTACTGGTAGAGACTGGTTAGCCAGGAGAGTGGTGATGGGCACTGACCAGACACAGCTGGACACTGCTGTCCTGGAGAGGAGACTTTCAGAACAGTTCCTGGCTACTGACCTGAGGTGGAGCTTATTCGTAGCAGCGTTGTACAGTTACAGATTTGACACAGTTCTCAAACCTTTCCCTTCCCAGTTCTTGAAGGAAAATGGGGAAAAAGATATGAAAAAGCTGGTAATTGATTGGTGACACATGTTGTGTAATCTGTAAGCTGTTAATTGATTTGTTACACATGTTGTGTAATCTGTAAGCTGGTAATTGATTTGTTACACATGTTGTGTAATCTGTAAGCTGGTAATGGATTTGTGATGTGTGTTGTGTAATCTGTAAGCTGGTAATTGATTTGTTACACATGTTGTGTAATCTGTAAGCTGGTAATTGATTTGTTACACATGTTGTGTAATCTGTAAGTTGGTAATTGATTTGTTACACATGTTGTGTAATCTGTAAGCTGTTAATTGATTTGTTACACATGTTGTGTAATCTGTAAGCTGGTAATTGATTTGTTACACATGTTGTGTAATCTGTAAGCTGGTAATTGATTGGTGACACATGTTGTGTAATCTGTTAGCTGGTAATTGATTGGTGTCGCATGTTGTGTAATCTGTAAGCTGGTAATGGATTGGTGTCGCATGTTGTGTAATCTGTTAGCTGGTAATTGATTGGTGTCGCATGTTGTGTAATCTGTAAGCTGGTAATTGATTTGTTACACATGTTGTGTAATCTGTAAGCTGGTAATGGATTGGTGTCGCATGTCGTGTAATCTGTAAGCTGGTGTTGTGTAATCTGTTAGCTGGTAATTGATTGGTGACACATGTCGTGTAATCTGTTAGCTGGTAATTGATTGGTGACGCATGTTGTGTAATCTGTTAGCTGGTAATTGATTGGTGACACATGTTGTGTAATCTGTAAGCTGTTAATTGATTTGTTACACATGTTGTGTAATCTGTTAGCTGGTAATGGATTGGTGACACATGTCGTGTAATCTGTAAGCTGGTAATGGATTGGTGTCACATGTTGTGTAATCTGTTAGCTGTTAATTGATTTGTTACACATGTTGTGTAATCTGTAAGCTGGTAATGGATTGGTGTTGCATGTCGTGTAATCTGTTAGCTGGTAATTGATTGGTGTCGCATGTTGTGTATTGTTGTGTAATCTGTAACTATGTCAGTTTATATTGCTGCTTCTCCTATTTTAAACATATTCAATGTCCCACATGTGGAACTGAGGCAATTCCTCATGGCTGTTGAGGCAACCTACTTGTAATTTGTTCTGACACACTTTTTAGGGAACCTACATTGTAATTTGTCATGGCACACTTTTATGACATGCCTTTGTGACAATCTACATGGAATTTATCATGACACACTTTTATGGCATGCTGTTTAGGGAACTTACATTTGTTAATGACACTTTTGTGGGAACCTACAAATGATTGTTTTGGCATGTTTTTATGGGAACCTACATGTAATTTGCTTCATTAATTGCTACAGTTTCAATTAAACACAATTCAAATTTTGTGATAATGGTACGCAGATAAGAAGATGTGGATTTTTATTGTTTTGGACATGTTTGTGATTGATATACTGTGAGTGTTGTGTGGTGATGTTGTATGACAATTCAGGTCCAAACTCAAGTTTGGTCTTGTATTTGATCAATATCGTAAATAATTATATCATGTCCATATTTAAAACTAAACTTTGCTGGACTAATAAAACACAAGAATTGAGGTCTGTCCATTATCCGGATAGTGAAGTTGATACAAGTATAATCGATTCTCACCTCAGTTACCCGTGTTCAATCCTTGTTTTTAGCATTGGTTGTCTGTGAGAGGGTATGGTGGTCACCTGGACATGTGGTTGTTTGTGAGAGGGTATGGTGGTCACTTGGACATGTGGTTGTCAATGAGAGGGTATGGTGGTCACTTGGGACATGTGGTTGTTTGTGAGAGGGTATGGTGGTCACTTGGACATGTGGTTGTTTGTGAGAGGTTATGGTGATGACTTGGACTTATGATTTTGTGTGGACTCTCTGGTTTCTTTGCACACTATTGACCCCCACTTTTGTAAAACCACACTTAGGCCTCCTCTCTACCTGTCATGGACTATCTTGTTTACTGTTTAAGCTGAGGAAAGATTTATTTTTATAATTTCAGGAGAGGACAGTTGACAAGGTACCAAAATTGAGCGAGTTGAAATCTTGCAGCATTGAGATACAGGGTTTATTGTCATGGGTCACAGACGTGAAGAATTTCTCCATCATAATGACGGAGTTATCAAAGGTATATTCATTTAAAGCAGAAGGACTTTAAGAATTTCTAAAAATAAGTTAGTCTTCCTCATTATATCCGCTTAAAAAGGGATGACTCACTTCTGTGTTTTTATGTAAGGAAATGTGTTCTGAATGAAGAGAATCAATGACAAATTGTTATCGCCTTTTTAAATCATATCCCTGCAACAATGCTGGAAGGGTGGTTACTGCAATCAGGTTGTCTGCCTGTCTACAGGTAAATGAGGATGATCCCTTACGATTATGTAGTCAGTGGGTCAAAGGTCAAGTGAACTGAACAATGATAGAAAATAGTGATTGAGGTAATAAAACAGTGGTCAGTTTCAAATTTCTTACAGGTGAAAAAGAGCAAATTGCAAGGCCATAGTTGCCTCAAAATTCCATAAGTTTTTGCTCATTGTGTAAGCTAGAACTGTTAGTACCGGTACTGAGTTACAGTCTCACACTGATTGTTAGTACTCTGCCTTTAATTAGTACCTGTCTTCTGTATTCAACAGTTTGATGAAATCCAGGCTCTAACAAAGGACAGTGGAGTTTCTGCAGTGAGGCCAAACTTTGTCTTTGAGTTGACCTACTCACAGGCCGCAGATGCTAAATTTCAGGATGTCAGGAATGGTAGAGATCTCTTTTATGCCTATCATGGAAGTCGACTGGAAAATTTTCATTCTATACTGCATCATGGATTAGCATCACATTTGAATAAGGTAAAAAGAAAATCGTGTTCTCTCAGACTTCAGTTGGTCATATATAAGAGCAATCAAAACAATTTTGTAAACTTGCACAGTGAATTTTTAAGTATGATGCTTGATCAGCACTCTTTTATAAATACGAATTATACTGATAATAAACAGTTTAAAATTATTACATTCAAAACATTTTAATGTTGTATATGCTGCAATTCAGGGCTCAAATTTACCCAGCAGATATCAAAGATGCACTAGACAATTCTACTCTTTACATATAAAGATAAGAACTTATTGATTGCACAATACGATATTGCCGATGTTTTTCACCCATTGATAGAATTATGCCTCTGTAGGATCACAGTGTAATATAGTTTATATAACTAATTGTGCAATCCTGTATAAATAAAGGATATTATTTATTATTTGTAGGTGGGTGTGTTTGGAGAGGGGACTTATCTCTCCAGTGAGCTCTCGGTGTCCCTGCACTACAGCCCCATGGGGAGGAGCTGGGAGAGAAGCAGTCTCGGGGACAAATTAAGCTGTGTGGCGGTCTGTGAGATGATTGATGACCCATCTGTAAAATGTCAGGTCAAGGACAGTAAGTACTGAAAGGTCAAGGTCAGTTAAAAGTAACAGCATGCATTGCTCTCTCAGAAGTTGAAACTGATTTAAATGTATTATATATCGAAGAGAAGAAATTATGAGTTTATTCATGAGGTGTGTGTATAAAATAAATGTGTTTTTTAGGATGTAAGCTTTAATGTGTCATTTTACTGGAACATTTCAGACTCGGAGAGAAATGCATTGTGAGTCTTTGCACATAGAGAGTTATGACCCTTTCCGTAAGATGTTTTTCTGATTGTGTTTGTAGATAACAACAGATCTCGTGCAGGAGATAGCATGGCAGGAAAAGTGCCAGACAAATACTACATTGTACAGAATAATGATGTGATCCGAGTCAAATATCTCCTGGTCTACTGCCAAAAATCAGTCTCCCAAAGGTACACAATGTCTACACAGTCGGAAGAGGATTTACTCATTTTGAAATATTTTCATGCCTATGCAATTCTGTCGCATGATGAATAGCAGATAATATTACAAAGAACAATCAATATTGACATATATCCAATGTGTTTGCCTTTGATATCTTAACAAATTGTAATGACAGCCATTTTCTCATGAATGCACTGCAGTTTGAACAATGCATGCATGAATCTTGATAAATATAGTACGTCTATTTTAATGACTGGGAATTCCGATAGAAAAGAAAGTAGAATGTAAATACCTGTATAAGAAATAAATTTAATTTTTGAAAATACATGAGGGTATGAACTGCACCGCTTCACACCGGCCTACTTTTCATGAAGGGATAACACACTACTAGAAGTATGCGGGCGTGAATCATCACAGTTCATACTCTCGTGTGTATTATTTCAAAAATTAAATTCTTTAAATGGATGCTCTCTTTTAAGGTATGTCATTTGTTTGATTTCAGGGGATCAACGTCTGCCCTTCGATCCTGGTGTTTCAGACACAAGTTCCTGCTGATGATGATAATGTATGCATTAATCCTAATCATTGTGGGACTGGCAAACTCAAAGACCTTCCGCTACCAACTCAAGAAGTTTGGCATGTTCAAACAGAGATAAGACTATATTGAACCAAAGACCTTCCGTTACCAACTCAAGGAGTTCGGCAAGCTCAGAGACAAGACCATATTGGACCAAAGACTTTTTGTTACTTGATTTATTCAACATGTTCAAACATAGAAGAGACTATATTGAACTGAAGACTTTCTGCTACTAACTCAGGATGTTCAGCATGCATAATGTTCAAACATAGAGGAGACTATATTGAACAGTTTCCTCAGTACATAACCTTAGAGTAGACTTCAGAACATTACGGGAAGTTATCTTACATTTAACTTGGGCATTTATTTGTCATGTCGAATTGAGATGGATTTTTTAAAATGATCACTTTGGTCAACCAAATCCTTCACTTTACTGTAATGAAAAAAGAATCCCATCATTCTGCCATCTCTTTCTAACTACATATCAATGTAGTCTTATATGATATATACACATAATGGCATTATTTCTGGAAATTGTGTCTCAAGTGATTCACTTCAAGCAAAGCAGTATTTTACCTTGTCCAGAAGAAGTACAACAATCTTAAGTACAAGTAGACCTGGAAAAAAGAATGTAATATTCATAATGTACCTCATTTTGTAGATCTTTGATCATCTGATAAATATAAGTTTATGATAACTCTGCTTGATTAAATGCTTCTGTGTAATCTTCGACAGTCCATGAACTCCATGTCCTCTTTCTGGAGTGTACCCAGAATCCTCCTCGTCCGATGGTTTTCTACCACATCTTTAGCCATCGTAAACCATTCCTGAATGTTTTTGGGATCCATGGATGTGGCTCATTGACAGACAATGAAATCTTCAAAATCTGTCCTCCTGTCTTTTCCAGTCGCCTGACAACAGCTGGCCTTTTCCCTCCATTTTTTCTTTTCCGAGTCCATCTGTTTTGTGCACCCCTTTTTCTTGTTTTCCTTTTCATTGCAGTATCAATAGCAGTAGTGACAATTTTTTAGGAGCTAAGCTCGTTTCCACATCAACAGCTAAAAAGTACATGTCTATTGATTTGAACTGCACCACAATGTGGGCAAAAGATCTGGTTTTCATTACCAGGTAACCAATTTTTATTGGTTATTCATGGGAAATGCATGCAAGTCATGGGCAAAAACAGGGACTTGGTCTCGTATATATTAGATGTATACCGTGTTTTTCAAGTTAACTTGAAAATTATATATAGCTCATTTTCTGAACAATCAGTTTTAAATACCGGTATTTTTGTTTTTCCCTGTGTTATTTTTAAAACGAAAGATCAAATTACATAGAGTTGTCTTTTTTTCTTCTTTTTTTTTTTGTGTTTTTTTTTTACAATACTCACTCTGTTCTTGTTTAAGGAGGTATGCTACACCAGAGAAATTTGTCAGCCATTATGACGATGTAGAGTATCTCCTTAATTTGATTTGACTACAATTTTTTTGTTACACGTGTTTTTCAATTGTTACAAATGTGTGAATCTGACACAATGAAAAATTATTGTACTAGTTTGGTAATGTACATCTCTATATATACTAATATACTCTAAAGTACATGTAGATCTCTAGAGTCTGTAGGGATATCCAAGATTTTCATTGTAGTGTTTCACAAACACATCTTGTTTGTCTAGAGGATTTCACATTAATTTTTTTCAACTCATTTTAGCTTTAAAAATCCTCTCCTCAAGTGTCACCAAGGAATCACACCATGCCCCTCCCCCTCCCCCTAAGTTATGCGAGGCCACAAGAGGGGGAACCATAAAATGCAATAGCTCAGATGAGCATTGTGGCCCATGGATCTCCTATTGTTTCTGATATAGCCTTGCAAAGATTTTCACCAAATTGAGAAAATTCTTTTACTGAACAATGTTGTTCTTAGATTTGTGAAGAAAGATAGGAGATCTTCTTGAACATATTAGAAATCCATTGTTTTGATCTCGTGACATTTCTTTTGAATTTGTTTCAATTGTAGCTCTGCAATATCAAGAAACATGTCCCTATAGAAAACATTATCCATGTATTACTGTATGTATGGTTATGTTCACCTTTCTACACTTGTTGATGATTTTCTTCCATTTTAAATTCACCCAGACATAGCTGTGTTAAAGAGAGATATGAGAAAAAAACAATTTTCGTCCAGTCTTAAATTCGCCCACTGACAACAAGAGCGAAAATAAAATGGGGGGGGGGGGGGGGTGTATTTCCCTGTATACAGTATGGAGAATACCCATTATTAGTCTCCCTGATGCTGAGGTTAAATATGTGAATGCATCAGAGTGTATTTGTGTATGCAACTAGTGGTCAGTTACCATTGAGTTTTTAATTTTTTACATGTTCGACTTCATACATGTACCGTAATTAATCATTTCAACACAAAATGTTTAAATAGAATTTTATTTGATAAATACATAATCAAACATCTTGATTTATATTTAAAAGTAAAAAATAGGAAAGTATCAAAGAAGTTAATTTCTGACAATGTAAATGAATGGTGATTAGAAATCTGGAAGACCATCAAACATCTTGGGAGTATTCTCTCAATTTACATCCATGAAAAAACAATGCAGTGCGAAATAGAAAACAGAATTTAATATTGAAATGTCTTATTTAATTACAACTTATTGTGCCACATTTCATTTGTTTTAAGATGTTCAATAAAAACTATCACAAGTTCTGTTTTTTTCTGTTTGTCATACAGAGTACGTGGGAAGTCCTCTTTGTACAGGAATGATGCAAATGAAATGGCCTTTACTTTTTTTGGTCACATGACACAAATGGCCGATTTTAACTTCCAAGTACACAATCATCCTTGGGTTCTTTTGCCTTAAGATGTACAATCAATGTATAGTACGTTATTTATTCTGAGTTGCAGAAAAGACTGATTTGCAGAACCACTGAGCACAAAGTGAAACCAAACTTTTACAACACAATGTGTTGAGGGTGAAACAACTTTTGATTGAAAATGTGTTTTAAAGTTTGCAATGACTTCACAAAACAAACCCCACAGGATTTGTGTATAGTCTCCACACCATGACTTTCTGTGCATATCACAAACCACCACTGACCGAAACTCTGCTCTCATTCAATCAAGGCGAAAGTGTTGATGAAATACAGAAACATTTTGCTTCTGGAGATTAAATGAATATATTACACTTGTTTTTTGATTGCTTGACAAGTTATAAGCCTTGAGTGTTCATCTTCACTCTTCCTGAAAAAAATTCAGAAACATAACACCAGAATAGAAGTTTGATTTTTCAGTTCTTTGTTGGTACATTAATATCATCCTCTACCCAGCATTCCGTGAACAGGAACTCGTTCTTCTTTTGATCTTCTGATGATTCTGTTTCCCTGAGATCCTGAGCTGATGAAAATTCTTTAAATATTTTCCTAAAAATCAAAGCAACATTATCCATTAGTTATATATTTCAGTAAATAGCTTATGCTGTGATAATTGTTCTGGGTATATGAAATGCATTTAATTTAATATCATGCTAATTAGAGCTCTTTCAAGCTGGAAAAAAAAATTCCATATTTTGAATTTCACATAAATATTGTTACTGACAAGCCATTATCATGATTATATAATTTTTTGGTAATACTCTTATTGTTTGTAATACATGTACATATATAGGATAAAATGACTTGATATGCTGTTAGTATTTGCAGGATTATGGCATGTTCTCTGGTATTGCAGACATGTAAAGATATTGAAAAGGAGGTTTTCTCTCCATTACCTTGTAATTTATGAACAAGCATTCTGCACATTTTTCAAGTTTTGGCAAATATAAAATAGGTTAAAATGTAAGCAGTCATGGTAAAGTATAATCACCATTCCAAATACATGTGCAATTTGTAAATTGAATGTCTTAAGCTTCATCCAGCAATCAACAAGGTTGTCATTCAAAATGATAAGCTGTTATAACACTTAAGACTTGAAAATCTGCACCATGCAATGCAATACACAGTTACACGTCATGCAAGCACAGTATTGAATAGCATGAAGCAAACAGCAAAGGGAGATAACTACAGATTATTTTGTCCTATACTTGCCATTCTCTACAGCTCAATTACAAAACTTGAGAAAAATGAGAAAGCAAAGTAAATACATGTAGAGATTATGTCAATTTAATAAATATGATATCTGGCTGCTGTGGAGCTCTATCCGACAACAATACTTATGAATCCTGGAGGGCTTACACAAGATGCCCCATATTATATTGTTTGTATGGTGCCTTATAACTCAAGTGAACTAAAAACAAGATCAGCTGAAGCCATTTCTTCTGTAGAATTCACATGTTGAATCTTGTCCCAGAAGGACATATCTCTGAGTATCTGTCCCAAGGCCAATTTACATAATTTAATTGAAACAATAAGAATACATCCACAGTGTTAACATATAAATATCTGTTTGTATTTATTGAAATTTATCATTACAATTCATTAATTTTAGTATTGAAGAAGAATTAGACGTGAATGAGAATTAGCATGTTTTCTACACACTACAAACTCTATTTGTAATTCAGCTTTCAAGCTACAAAAAAAGTGAGAAGTTTAAAATATCAAAATCCACTCATTGAAAAAAAAGCCAGAAAAAAATTTTGTGCAGTGTGAATTTGGAACAATTCAGATACATACTACCACATCCACGGTTCCCATCTCATCCATGCCCGGCCTGAACAAGCAATAAAGATCATGTACCATTATGCTCCCATAAAGCAACCAAAAACTCATAAAATACTGCACTACTGAATATGCGGTCACCAAAACTACACATCTCTCAGGCTAACCAATGAATATGGGTTTTGTTACTCAGGCTAACCAATGATATGCAAAAAAATGTGTGAAACACCATGCCCCCTCCCTAAAATATGGCCATGTTTGAACTTGATGAATGACCTTGACATTAACAAGAGGTACTGTGAGCAATGCTCACTAAGAATACCCCCCGCTTACCCCAATCTCCCAAAGGGTGTTGTTAATAGGTATAAATTACCTCTTTCCTGAGTGTAAAAATATGGTATGCCTTTGTAAAAGAAAATGGAAGATATAGTCCGAACACAAATCCATGGCATAAACCTATAATTTTGACCTTGAGATTAAAGGTCAAGGTCATAAAGAGGTCATGAATGTACATGACACATAGTCTCATGGTGATACACCCATGTCTTGTGGTATGACTATGTCAAAACCCTATAATCAATTTTGACCTTGAGGTCAAAGTTCAAGGTCATATAGAGGTCATGAAGGTACCCAACACATTGTCTCATGGTGATACACTCGTGTGTCAAATATGGTATGCCTATGTCAAAGAACAAAGAAGTCATGGCCCTGACACGAATCCATTGCAAAAACCTTTAATTTTGACCTGGAGGTCAAGGTCATATGGAGGTCATGAAGGTACATGACACATCGTCTCATGGTGATACACTCATGTGTCAAATATGGTATGCCTATGTCAAAGAACAAAGAAGTTATGGCCCGGATACGAATCCATTGTAAAAAACCTTTAATTTTGACCTTGAGGTCAAGGTCATAGAGAGGTCATGAAGGTACTCGACACATCGTCTCATGGTGATCCACCTGTGTGCCAAATATGGTATGCCTAAGTCAAAGAACAAAGAAGTTATGGCCCGGACACAAATCTGCACAGACAGAACCGAGGCCCCGTGTCGCAGCAGGTGTGGCACAATAAAGATCCCTCCCTGCTCAAAGGCCATAAGCACCGAGCATAGTCCTAAATTTTGCAGCCTTTCACTGGCAGTGGTGACATCCCCATATGAGTGAGACATTCTCGAGCGGGACGTTAAGTAATATACAATCAATCATTGACCTTGAGTTTTCAGCTTGCCAAGTATGAAGTTTCAGTCTTCTAGTTCAAATGTTATGACACCAAGATTAGAGATGCAGGGACAGATAGATAGAACCCCCCCCCCTCCCAAAAAAAATATGCCCCCCTCCCTCAATCTTTAATCTCGGATCTGTAAATAAAATATAATATTTGGCTGAATATAACATTTAAATTATATCCATCCAATTTTATTTTAGTAAAATGTAATTGGATCAGTAACATTTAAAGGGTCATGCTAAGCTTGTCCATTTTCTGCTACAGGGTATACATGAAAACCAGTTATGGCTGCCCATTCTCCTGAACACACTCTCCTTAAGTTAACATGCATTTCTCAGACAATTTATTGTAATTACCTCACAGCTGATCAAGTTGGGGTATTGAAAAACTAACAGTCATCCTTGAAGAAAATAGTTGGAAGTGTGAGATATTTGTACCTCTTGATATTTTCAAAGTAATATCAACCTCCCTAATAGAAATTCAATAATGTTGACAATAGAGTGGATGAGTATGATATCAATGTAAAAAAAAATGTATGTTATAGATTGCCAGAAAGATTTACATAATCTACTAACCTTTTTCTTCCGAAAAAACTCTTAATGGATCCAAACTTGGTCTTTTTCTTGACTTTGGATACATCCTCTGTTGACTTGGAGATGTTTTCGTTGGACCCCTTGGCACCTTTCTCCTTCTTTTTTGGCATATACATGGGTATTTTGGTGTCTTTGGCCAGAGCTTTCAGACTCTTTCCATCTGTCGGGGTGACAGGAGGCGAGGGAATCCTGGAGGCTGAAGGCATCTGGTCTAAATTTGGGTAACTTAACCGACCGCTTGGGACAGGCAACTTTTTGGAAGGTTTGTTGGGATTCCTTAACACGGGTCCATTTGTTGGTGTGACTGGATCTGAGCTGGGACGGGTGGAGGATTCAGCGATATGAGGGGAGGTCCTCATGGGTAAATTCCCTGCACCTTTCATATCGAGCTTCAGATCATTCTTGTTGATATCTGAAGAAGCTCTAATACTGTTTCTGCTGTAGGAATGGTCCTCTTCTGAAGGTTTCTCAGCCTGCACATAAGAGTTTCTTTTACTATTGTCCGGATAGTCTTTAGTTTCAATTTCATATAGCTGCATGTCCTTTTTCTTACTTGAAACACTGACTGAATTTTCTGAAGGCGCTGGCACTAGATGTTCAGGCTTAAGCTGTTTACTACCGCCCGTTTCACCAGAACTTCGTCTCTCCACTGACAATTTGGAGGTAGTGTCTGACATCCTAGATTTTTGAGAATCATTTCTTCGAGGACTAGGAAGAGGTTTTTCTCTGTGACCCAGATGAACTTCTGAGGTCACATTCTTGACCTCTGGTAAAGTTCTTCTCTGATGGTAATTCTCATAAGGAGTCTCAGTTTTATCTTTCAATGGATTACTGTGAGAATGAAAAGAACCACCTTTTCCATATTCTTCCTCATCATCCTCATCACCATATATTCCATAGTCTTCAACTATCTTTGTTTGAAAAGCAGGTCTACCTGGCTGATATCCATTATATGAGGAGGTAGCAAATCTGTCCTCAGTTGGTCCACCAGGCTCTGAAGAAGTACTGAGGGGCTGAAAATATGGATTTGTGTCTTCCTCTCTCCGACTGCCCTCCATATCTCTCTCTGCCAGTAGTCTCTGGAGAGACAGATGAAGCTCATTCCTGGCCCTTCCCTCCCCCGGGTGATCCCTGGGGGAGTTCAGACTTGGCCCATGAAACGACCAGTCCTCCAATATTTCATCCCTCCTTTCACTTCCCCGATTTGTAAAATCAATGGAACTTGCTGGCCTTATTCTGCCTCTCCTGTTGGGTGGAGGGGGCCTTAAGTTCTCTTGTTCATCAAAGGCTGTACGACTTGGAGTGCTCGAAAATGGAAAATGTGGAGTGAGTGGGCGAAGATAATTTGAATTTATTGCACTCTTTGGATTATCGGGTCGCCTTCGTATTTTGATTCTCCTCGGGGGTTTCTCGGGACTACGGATTTCAGGCACCTTGGCCTGTATCTTTGACAGAGAAGAATACATCTTGTGCCCAGACTGATAAGGCAAGTAGACACTGTTCTCTTTGCTGGTGTTCATGAGGTCAACATACTCCTGTGCAGATAAATCAGGATGACTTCCGAAAGTGTGCTGAGGGCGGGACTGGACAGAAACTGGGCGGTCCCTGTAACCCTGCTCCTCCCTCTCTCTCCTTTCCCGCAACACCTGAAGGACGTACCTGTAATTAAGATAGAGAAGATGATGATACACTTTAATTGACGCAGACAAGCTTTATGAAATGAAATCAGAGTTAACTACATACCATCTACTCCGGATATATTGGAATTCTGGGGACCAACTTGAATTGTTCATTATATCCCAAGTTCAATATAAACAATGTTAAACTATATTAGATAGTGTTATTAAGGATTTATTTTTCCTTCAATATAACAGATAGTTCAATATAAGCCACTTCAATTTAAGTGCAGTAAACTGTAACTGCACCTGTGGAAATATGCTTCAAGGGATACATAAACTGGATGAACATACATAAGAACTTTTTAATAATGAGATGGGTTGCACGGTGTGTGCTGTTGTTTGTGCATTCATTAGTCCCTGACCTTCTAGTGGTGCTGGGCGAGGCAGGGTGACGAGTCTCGTCCTCTTGTATCCCACTGTCCCGAGCACTAGACACCTGATTAGCCTCCGCACTGCTCCCACTAGAACGAGAACGCATCGAATTTCCACTCTCTCGTGACCTTCACAGAGAAAATAGAATCTGTTACCCCATTTTCAAGAGATGATGCAGAGAAGTTTGAAGTACGTAATCTGACATGCATTCTTAACTAAGGATCTGGATGTAATTTGAAAGTGTGAGATGGTCAACAATATTTTCAAGGATTTCAACAATATGATTGGAATGTGGAAAATTTTCTACAATACATGCAGTAAAAATATCAAATATTTCAGAATAAAATATTCATCCCAGTTGGTAATTATATAACCTTATACCTGGTGACATTCAGAAACTGTGATGCATGCTCAATGTCGTTATTCATGATGTACAGAAAGCTTTTCAGACTGTACAGGGCTGCCTCTAGATACTGTCTGTCAGGATGATCCACTGCGGTGTGCTTCAAGAGGTTCTGGACAGGAGAAATTTCACAAGTCTGATAACAGACAGATCTCTTTAAAACGACAAAATCGATGAAATGAATATTAAAAGAGTTACTTACCTTTAGCAGTAGTGAGTATTTTGGTATTTGTTGCAATGGTTCCAACAGCAGGGGAATGACATTGGAAGAAGCTAAATTGGTGCTCTGGAAAGTAAACAAATCTCATGAAGTGAAACAATGGTGACAAAATCCATGTAGGCAATGTCTATAACATGCATCATTGTAAAGGTTTTGTCAGTAGGATAACACATTGAATCAATGTCATCTTACCTATAGTTTTGAAGTTATAAGTAATGTTAATTTTTTGGCAAATGGGTCAAATGTCAAGGCCATTAAACAAGGCATCATAAGAAAGACCTGTCACAAGGATTAACTCCAATAAATACATACCTCAAAATCCTCTCACTTACACTCTGCAGTTAAGTAGGTCAAAGGTCAAAGTAAGGTCACAAGGTTGTTAATCAAGGCACAGTTGAAGAGATCTTGACACAAAGATTATGCTTACTAAACACCAAAGTCCTTTAATTTATAGTTCAAAATGATATGCAAGGTTAAAAGTTTTTTGCCACAGATGGACAGATGAAAAACTATATGCCCTCAATTCATGGATTTCAGAGACAAAATACATAAAGGAAGACTGAAAACAACATTGTCACTCTATGCATCTTTTTTGTGTGTACTTAGTGACCTACCCCCATGAGGGATTTGAAGTGAGGCGATTGTGAAAACCACTGGTTCATGTTGTTGATGATGGAAGGAAAGTCGTTGATATACTCTTTATACAGAGCCAAACCTTCTCCCTGCAGTGAGAAAAGTCCTCATTAAAAATGTATTGGTAAAAATGTAATTTAGTTCTCTTGATTAAACACTAGTTTGCATTGTCACAATCTCTCAATGCAGCAGTTTTTCTTCTTTCATTCTATTGACAGTTTCGTTTTCCTTATGTGGATTCCTGGCCATGTACATGAAATTTTCAACTTACATCTTGCTTCTCGAGCATCTTGACAAATACATCTCCTAACATGCCGGAGATCTTCCACTTCATCAGCCTCTCCTCCATCTTGTGCAGTTGTAGACAATGCTGTTCATACAGCTGAGGGATGTAGGAGGGGAAAAGGGCAGATAACTCTCTGGGCGTCATGATTTCGGCCTGCCTGAGTGGGTTAATGTAAGCATCAATCAGAGTCCAAAGCTGTGAGCAGTAGGACCTCTCCGCTTCCACCACTTCCTGGGCAGCCTTCTCTCTTTGTACTGAAAATGATCAATGGTTCATAAACGTAAATCACATACTTAATGTTATCTGAAAATATTGAACAACTGATTCCTATTTCTTACCTTTTGGTGTGTTTTTCTGTTAACATTTTCAGTGAACCTTATTACCTCCCTTGTACGTTTTAATCAATTCCATAGTATAAAAGTAGGAAAAAATTGTAAGTGTTCAAAACACCAAACATTTGAATAAAGTCAAGATAAAGAAATTAAACTTTTGAAAATATTAGTAAAGAAAGACATATATAGTATTAAAGGATGTTTTCCATTAACCTAGTATTGTCAGCATCCCCTGACACAAGCCACAGAGTTTACTGGAGATGTTGCTGACATGCTAATGGAAAACACCCACAGATTTAGTGAAGCATGAATCACCATGGTTACCTTCTTCCACCACCCTTTCATGGAGAGGTAGTTTCCGTGGATGAACATGTTTATCATCAAGGTAATCTGTGTGTTTAAAAAAAGTAGCAGGATACAGTGAAGTGACAAAGGTGATGGTCAAGGACAAACTTCAAGGTCAAAGCCAAAAGTTTTCAAGCCACACAGCTGGCAGGTTTCGTATGGCGGGAGCAAATTTCAGTGGCACAAGTCATGTATTAAAGACAAACACGGGTAATATCAATAAATCATGTGTTGACTTCGTAGGTAAAAAGGACATTGATTTAATCAAAATGCACAAACAAATTAAAATGATTAATAAACACACTCACAAGAAGCAAAATTGGACTAGGACCTATTCTGTTACTTTAAAAGTACTTTGACAACTCCTCAAATATATGTACAGTCGGTAAGTATAAAACAAATTGTTATGAAATCATATTTGTGTGGATTCTCTCCATACTTTCGGTACAGTGTTTGTAATTTACTGGTAAAACTTTATTGGACAGTAAACTATTTTTAAAGAAAGTGGATTCCAAAAGTGATATAATTCGTGCACATACAACCCAGGCACCAAATGTTACCCTCAACACCAAAGATTACAACATCTTCAAAGGTGGATACTTA
The DNA here is from genome assembly GCF_947568905.1 of Ostrea edulis. NCBI lineage: Eukaryota > Metazoa > Mollusca > Bivalvia > Ostreida > Ostreidae > Ostrea > Ostrea edulis. The sequence continues at coordinate 12,248,421 of NC_079168.1, forward strand.
CAACTTCCTTCTTTGTCCAAGAAGAATCCAGAATTCTACATAAACAATGGAAAACAAAAATTAAAATCAAGTAAAAATTGTTCTAAAATAAAAACACATTTTTCTGGGCAACACCTCAGTTTCTTGACCTATTATTTTACCGGTCTGACCTAGATATCTATATTTCATGGGTGATACTTATATCTTTTCTGCTTTCTTTCAAATAAATTATGATCACTGGAAACTCAACTAAAACTTTAATTTTATATCGTCATTGGTACTATGGCTGAGAGCTGCCCGTTACCTGCAGATTTCTGAGAGTTTCTTCTTCATCGCTAGATGACAGTTCCAGATGAAGACATTTTTCATGTAGGGCCTGTGACAGATTAAGACTCTTGCAGGCTAAAGCTGTCACTGAGTGGGAGTCGCAGTCCTCTGATGCTAAAATCAGGAGTATACAATGCTTCATTTCTCAATCAGGGTCATACAATGCTTAATTTCTCAATCAGGGTCATACAATGCTTAATTTCTCTTAAAATCAGGGTCATACAATGCTTAATTTCTCTTAAAATCAGCTTTATACAATGCTTAATTTCTCTAAAAACACATTTATTCTACAAGTCTTTTGAAACGTAATTTCTTAATATTTCTGTACAGAAGACTTGCAAACTTCATCTAGTGATAGAGTTAATTATATACCTAATCTTAAGTTATGTATTATTACTGTTTCAAGTCAGCGAACTACGTAACATTCAGTGAATAATGCTGGAACACATTGGATGGGAAAATCTCGTGTGTGTAGAGTACCAGCTTATGGGACAACGGCTATCATAAAGGTCCAATTGTATATGTACATATATTATTTAAAATCATATACATCTAATTGTATGAATATATTGTCTAAATTGAGAATAAATAATCTCTAAATGTGAAAGCGTACTGGAATTTGGCATGGCTGTTACATCACCAACATATCTGATAAGATTGTTTATACTCAATTTAGTCTATCAGTGTATTATTTTTGTTAACGATGTAGATTATTAATATTTTTTAAAATTTTTTTGGTAATGTGTAGTATGTGATATTTGTTTATGTAATATATATGTCTCTTGATAAAGACACGGGTTGTGCTGAAAATTTGAGGTTTAGATAACTAACAGTGTCATGGCTTTTTCAGTGCTTCTGTCTTATTAGCCTTGTATCTTTTTAGATCCGACATTTTTTAATCTATATATCATATATATATAAGTGAAAGGTAATTCCGATTATTTCTAAATTCTAATATCTGGTCTGCAATTCGTTGGCAAATTAATCTCATGTTTTCCATTCAGAAAAATATTTATCCTTGTTCATAGAATTTGAATATAATGAAATATGAATATATATTATCATATTTTCAGCGTAGCTCTATTATAAAAGTCTAGCTAGCTAGTAGTCTTAACAAAACAGGAAAGGTAGATCTATTACAATGAGTTGGTCTATATTAACACTGTACGTATTTCTCTATTCAAGTACTGCACAAAGAGATCATGTATGGAATATGGAGGTAGATTTCAAAATGAAATTGACATTGGATGAATTGTTATGAAATTCTTCAGGGTTGTCTCTTGATGACTATTGAATCTTTACGTCCAGTATGAGTGATAATGATATTGACTGATATTCTATTGATATAAATTCTACATTCATTCCAGAGGTACTCTTTCATCAAATATTAATATAAAAAATTGGCAATGCACAATGGTTTTAAACTCATGTCAGTTTATGAAATCCCATAACACCAACTCATAACTATAGTATGTATACAAGTAAACGAGAATTTGAAAACATATACATATTTTGGGGGGAATTCACGCATGAACATGTATCTTTACAACACAATCAGGAACTCTTGAATTTGCTCATAATGATGAAACAAAAATCTTTCTCAAATTTTGTTTGGAGTTTTATACCCTTTCAAGAATCATTTCACTCATGTAGTGATGTCATCAGCCATAGGTGAAGTTTCCCATATCCCTACCTCAACTAATATGTTTGGACCATTTAGATAGGTGTGTTCCAGTTTTGCACACATTGGATAAAGAGGTTTAGGACAATAGGTACTGAGAATTATGTTTTGATAACAATTATAATCTATTCTCCATCTGAGATTTAACCCTATTACAGCAGAATTCAGTCTGCATCACATCATCTTCAACTAATAGTGCTGGTCAGTAAATATGATGTAAGATAATTAAATAGTTTTACCTTGATTTTAAGTTGTTAAAAAATAAATTGAGATATGAATTGTAGAAAATACTTTGTATATGTTTGTTTATTCAAGATAAACCAAGAAATAAACTGCAGCAGAAGATAGTTTATTAATGGTTTTAAATCTCTACATTTCAGCAAAGTATCATACAGACTATAGCAAATTTAAAAACTGGACAAATTCCTGATTTGCACACATTTGTTATAGATCTAATAGTCAAATGTGTGCAAAACAGGAACAAGCCTTTAGAGGTGTGGGTTCTTGACTGTGTCAATGCCCACTGTGACACTCGACCTCGGTTTTTAAGGTCCTCATGTACATGATATAACTTCTGACGCAGAGCATTTGGCAAAGGAAACATTCTCCACCTTAATGCCTCAGGTCTGACATGGCTGGAGTTCAAACCCATGACCTTCCTATTGTAAATCAAGTGCCCTATGCTTGACCTACTGTGACTGGAAATTTCTCATATAATAGTTAAGATGAATTATGCTTGAATTGAAGAAATATAAAATATCTGTGCAGTAAGTTGGGAACTTTTCTACCTTTCTGTTGATGAAGACTTGCTAAGTAAGGCTGAACCATCGGGCCCACATCTTTTCTGGTGGAGTCTGGGGCTGGAGACTCCAAGACACGTGGCTTCTCCGACTTAAACCTGAAAAGATCAACGACACAATCAGTAATTCTACGCAAAGAACAAGAGATATATTTTTCTCAACATATAAAAGTGTGGCTTCCTTGCCTTTGCTTGCATTGTAATACAGTCCCTGTAGATACTTTTCTATTGTAATACAGTCCCTGTGGATACTGTTCTATTGTAATACAGTCCCTGTGGATACTTTTCTATTGTAATACAGTCCCTGTGGATACTTTTCTATTGTGATACAGTCCCTGTAGATACTTTTCTATTGTGATACAGTCCCTGTGGATACTTTTCTATTGTAATACAGTTCCTGTAGATACTTTTCTATTGTGATACAGTCCCTGTGGATACTGTTCTATTGTAATACAGTCCCTGTGGATACTTTTCTATTGTGATACAGACCCTGTAGGATACTTTTTTTTTATTGTAATACAGTCCCTGTGAATACTTTTCTATTAATTGTGATAGTCCCTGTGGAAACTTTTCTATTGTGATACAGTCCCTGTGGATACTTTTTTACAAGTTTGACAACATGGGTCCTTTAACTAATAAAGTTTACATCTTTTTTTAAAAGTAAACATCAAGGAAATGGCTTAAAATTAAACCATTAAAGAAATCTTCTACCAATCCCTTCACTCCCGTGTTTTGTAAATTCAATTGTGGATAGAGATAGAATCAGTCAAAATCATCAAAGTTTTAACATCTTTATGTATGTTGGGATATTTGAAGCATTATTGTAAAAGAGACCTGACATGGTTACTTGAACCTCTTCAATTCTCTCTACAGACTGGTGCACAAAACCTCCAACCAGACAACCTATTGTTCACAATACACCTCCTACTACAGCTGACATTCCTCCCGATGGAAATCAGCGACCAACTATTGCTGGCTACAACTGTACACATGCAACACCACAATACTAACTGGGTGGGGGCCACGGCTAATGTTGAAAGACTATACAATGTGTTAGAATCTAATGGTTCAAAAAAAGAAAGCAAACAAAATGTCCAATTAGTTTATCTCATGGAGGTGTTGGTATAATCTTGGTGCAATCTAACTCTTACAGTACATGTACTTTAAACCTTTTAAATGTAGAATCACATTTCTCCTGTCAAACTTCTGTCAAACATTGACATAGCCTGATAAACCTCAGAAAAATGTACTCAACAATAGACAAATATTATGACAAGGAGATTCCAATTTCTATACCGATTCCTCAATTTTCTTTCACACAAGTGTCTGATAAAAATTTTTACCATTGAACTGTGGGAAAAGTAGCCATTTTTTTGTCTTCTATAAGAATACCTTCTATATTTCAAGTTTTGTAATCTTTTAAAGGAGGAGTGACACGTTGTAACATTTTTTTAAATCGGTAGTATGCTGATGATACAGAAATGAAATCTTCGTCCTTCTAAAATGAATTACTGTTTAGTTCAGTGGATCAAAGCATTAGGCTGTAGATTGGGCATTTGAGTCCTGTAGGGGTTTTCAATTTTTTCCTGAGTGATTTTAAACGACAGGTGGCAAGATTTGAAATTTTAAACATTATAACATTACATGTATTACACATATCCTATTGTTTTTCTTTATGGCAATTTAGAATGTACACCTCCTCCTTAAAAACAGCGTCCAGGGACTTTTGATGTTCTACAACTAACAGCTGCATCAGTCCTTTACATTTATTTAATTAGCATATACTTTTCTTCAGCTCCTCCAATTACAAAGCTCACACAGGGATGAGAAACTTACATAGGATTACACTTAATCTGGTATATGTATCTCCACGTATCAGATTCACAAAGTCAGAATGACAGTGAATGCGTTTTGTCTCCTCTGTAATTTTACACCAATGAACCCAAAATAAATGTCTGATCTACAAGATAACTATGGAAAGAGAAATCCACTAAAAATTGCTTCATCATTTCGTGAAAAGTTTATAAATCATTTCTCTATTTAGTACTCCATAAGAAGACCCAATCTTTATTTCATCAAGTTTTTATTTAATGTATAATGGAATTTGATATGGGGTAATGAAATGAAATTCAGTTGTTGAAATTTGCACATAAATGTATATTCTACATAAATAAGTATCTCAGAACATCAGTGGAACAGACACAGTATAGTAATGGTACATGAAATGAATCACATGTGTCACCGGTTCGATATAGATCCACGTTGACATATTGTGTTATGACTAATGCTTTGGTGCATATTTCTGTACATTGATATAATTGTGATAAAACAGCTGATACCGGGACAACACGCCTTTAAACTGCAATTTTTGGCACCTGGTACTAGGACTGATAGTATGTTCCTAACATTACATAATTGTGAACCTAAGTAGAGGAGGAGATATAAAAACAACCCCTTCACACACAGAGGAGATTATCTATGGGTAGTTACTTCTCCACAAAATGACATTGAATGCAAGATGAAGATGGAGATGCCTCAGAATCATCTCATATTTGTCTCATTAAAACATTACAAAGCTAAATCTCATATTTGTCTCATTAAAAACAAGTTTACAAAGCTAAAATCTCGTATTTTTCTCATTAAAAACATTACAAAACTTAGATCTCATATTTGTCTAATTAAAAACAAGTTTACAAAGCCCTTTTCTCATATTTGTCTCACTGAAAACAAGTCTATGAAGCTCAAATCTCATATTTATCTCATTAAAAACAAAAATTTACAAAGCTTAGATCTCATATTTGTCTCATTAAAAACAAGTTTACAAAGCTTAGATCTCATATTTGTCTCATTAAAAACAAGTTTACAAAGCTTAGATCTTATATTTGTCTCATTAAAAACAAGTTTACAAAGGTTAGATCTCATATTTGTCTCATTTAAAACAAGTTTACAAAGCTTAGATCTCATATTTGTCTCATTAAAAACAAGTTTACAAAGGTTAGATCTCATATTTGTCTCATTTAAAACAAGTTTACAAAGCTTAGATCTCATATTTGTCTAATTAAAAACAAGTTTACAAAACTTAGATCTCAGATTTGTCTCATTAAAAACAAGTTTACAAAGCTTAGATCTCATATTTGTCTCATTAAAAACAAGTTTACAAAACTTAGATCTCATATTTGTCTCGTTTAAAACAAGTCTACACCTTATATGGCTTGGATCTCACATTCATCTAGTTAAGATGCTGAACAAATCTATAAAGCTTAGATCACATATTTATCTCATTCAGAACACTACAAAGCTTAGATCTCATATTTTTCTATTCAAAAACAAGACCATAAAATCTGTTTCATGCAAAAATTACATTCACAGGCTTCATAAAGTTCAAAAGCACCTACTTCTCTTCCAGAGTTTTCTGTGAGGCTACAACTCCATTCAACTCAGTTTTGATTGAGTCTACTTCTGACTGCAAAATATGAAATCATCTTCACAAAATGGGATCATTTTCTGAATTGAGCATTATGGTAAAAAAAAAAAAAAAGTAGCATCATACAAGAAATAAAAACCATTAATTGCAATCAGACTATCATGTTATTATTTCTTACTGTTTAACAAAATCATTATCCCTTTCATATCCTTACAGTTAATAAATTAATTGTGCGTTGTCTATTTCACTGAATGTATGAGTTCTTGATGATATTCATGTAAGTATGTTAAATCTTTTTCTATCTCAAGTTTACAGGAGTGAGTTTTGTTAAATTGATCTAGAGTTGATAATCATTGCATTTCTACAAATTCTAACAAATTTAAATCATGATTTTGCAGGTCAGGAACAACATGGTGTGATTATGAATTAGTGCTATTCATGTTTCTATATAAATACAATATTCATACAGATGTGTTGTTTGGCACAAATCATAAAACAGCACATTTATGAATCCAACAGTCACCAGAATATAAATCCCACAAAAAAGTACACAGACAGTATTTTGATGTCCATACTGGTAATGCATGTAAAACTTATGTCAAGGACACTTGTCAGGAATGCAGAGTTATAACTGACCATGAGACTTGTGAATGCAGAGTTTAAACTGACCTTGAGACCTGTGAATGCAGAGTTTAAACTGACCTTGAGACTTGTAAATGCAGAGTTTAAACTGACCTTGAGACCTGTGAATGCAAAGTTTAAACTGACCTTGAGACCTGTGAATGCAGAGTTTAAACTGACCTTGAGACTTGTAAATGCAGATTTTAAACTGACCTTGAGACCTGTGAATGCAGAGTTTAAACTGACCTTGAGACCTGTGAATGCAGAGTTTAAACTGACCTTGAGACTTGTAAATGCAGAGTTTAAACTGACCTTGAGACCTGTAAATGCAGAGTTTAAACTGACCTTGAGACTTGTGAGTGCAGAGTTATAACTGACCTTGAGGCCTGTGAATGCAGAGATATAACTGACTTTGAGATCTGTGAATGCAGAGTTACAACTGACCTTGAGACCTATGAATGCACAGTTATAACTGACCTTGAGACCTGTGAATGCAGAGTTATAACTGACCTTGACAGCTGTGAATGCAGAGTTATAACTGACCTTGAGACTTGTGAATGCTGAGTTATAACTGACCTTGAGACCTGTGAATGCTGAGTTATAACTGACCTTGAGACTTGTGAATGCTGAGTTATAACTGACCTTGAGACTTGTGAATGCAGAGTTATAACTGACCTTGAGACTTGTGAATGCAGAGTTATAACTGACCTTGAGACTTTTGACTAGGTCGGTGAGTTCTGTGATTTGTTGTAGATTACTCTCTCGGTCGTTTGACAGCTGCTGTTGTAGGGATTCGTCACCATACTGTGTCTTAGCTAGCTCCTCCATGGCCGACGTGAAGCTGAACTTCATCTCCTGAACCATGTCCTGAACCTTAAGTTACAATGAGTCACAATTAGCCTACTACTTACAGTTGTCAATATCTATACAGGTACTGTAGATACATTCAAATTGAGGAGAGCATACTCCTAGCCCAAGGGCTGTTTACAATCCTCATTAAATAAAGCATTAAATACATTCAAATGGACTTTTTTTGTGAGAAAGCAGCATTGTTGATTTATACATGAGGATATTTTTTTTCAATGCCAATGAAGATGAATATTTCATAAATAGATATTAGCTAAGTAAATTCATATTTTTGTGAAATTACACTGTTGCACATGTGCATGATTTCATAATTTTCTTCCCCCTTATTTTACAATAATTAACACATCTTTTTTGGGAATAGAAATTACATTTCAATCATGTGGACTCTTGCAAATTAAAACAAACACATTTATAGTGAAGGGCTGGAAACAAACAGTCTTTATTCCACTTATAAGCATAATTCATTATACCCGATAAGTTCATGATATGTTACAAAACTACAGGGGATGAAAATCCCCTCACTGTGAGTGTGAATTCGTTATAAGCGTGAGTTCGTTATAAGTGTGAGTTCGTTATAAGTGTGAGTTCGTTATAAGTGTGAATTCGTTATAAGAGTGAATTCGTTATAAGCGTGAGTTCGTTATAAGTGTGAATTCATTATAAGTGTGAGTTTGTTATAAGTGTGAGTTCGTTATAAGTGTGAATTCATTATAAGTGTGAGTTTGTTATAAGTGTGAGTTCGTTATAAGTGTGAATTCATTATAAGTGTGAGTTTGTTATAAGTGTGAGTTCATTATAAGTGTGAATTCATTATAAGTGTGAGTTTGTTATAAGTGTGTTCATTGTAACCGTGTCTCACTGTGGCTCTAAGATTGATTTATTGTAAGTAAATGTGATACAACTGGTCTTCTTAATGATGATTTTATGTACAATTTTACTCATTATACATGATAAAAATAGATTTATATATTTGGTCTGAGGAAATCTGTCACATTTTGGTCTTCACACATGTGTATGTGTTTATTATTATATAACTGTACATCCCTGTCAACTGTTATAATCAGGAAATGATGGATGCTTTAGGAATTCAGATCACAAAGTAGGATAGGAAATGAAGCTTTATTCTGAACCCCATTGAACCAGGAACTATTCTAGTATTGCCGTAATTCAATAATCGTTACATCATGGTGTCTGGTACGCTCGTTAATCCTGATCACATGACTGTTCTGTTTAAAATTCATTTTTTCAGAATCCATGAAATTTTGAGTACATGTAATTTCTTTGTATAGAAGTGTTCTGAGATTTCAAAAATGCAACTCATTTACATAAGTTATAATTATCACAAATTAAGGAAAATTATCTCGTGTAAAAGAGAAGAAAAAATCACAGTTTAATCTGTCAAAATACATGAAAATAACTAATGGCAAGAGTCAATTATTCACAGAAATAAACCCATTAACAAAAAGATTACTTCAAGGACTTTAAAGATTTGACACTAATTTAATGGTACATGCAGGGTACAAGTTGTGAAATTTTACCAGTTAACTATGTTTAACTTGATAATCAGATATAACCTTTACTGTCCTATAGCACTGATTAATATCATTACTAGAGGTCGCGTCTTATGACCTGTTTTAACGAGAATATATCTAACTTGTAATTACCCAATGTCTGTCCCTGATTGGAAAACCTGATATACAGTGGAAATGTGTATTGAAGTAGAATATTTACCATTGCTATCTGTTCTGTCAACTGTATTTGCTCCATGGCTGAAAAAAAATAAAAAGAAAAGTTTGCAGAATTGCCTTTTAAGGTCAAATCTAATTACTTTTCTATTTTCACCTAATATAATAGTAAAATTTACCGTAAGCACAAAGCAAGACAAAAGAGTTTTGACTTCTTTCACAGATCGCCCATTAGGGGCCACGTTATGTGGTGGAATCCACTGAATTTAAAGGTTTTAAATCTTCAATTATCATCTCCAATCGACAATTGAATTGTAAAATAACAAAACAAAACAAACATTAAATTCCTGCGGCACAAAGAATCCAAATGGCACACTTTGATCAAAACTTCACCCCAGCTGTTATCTCCGAATTAGTACCACTTTGAAATTGTACTGTAAATACTCAGGAACAAATTCACCACTGTTATTTGCAAATCCATACTACCCTAGCCTTTCCTGTGACATGCACCTACACACACAGGTAGATCCTATGCTGTGTTTGAATAAACGATCTTGTACGTCTGATCAATCTTATCTTTCCGTAAGATTAAAAATATATCAAATTCATTAAATGTCGCACATACTGATATAGTTATCTATTTGGACATTTAATAGAAAGGCAGGAAGGCCCCGTCAATATTGAATTAACTCGATCCCCCAATACACATCTCAGTCCCTTACCTAAGGATTGTGTATTTATCCTCTCGTAACAAAAACATCTGTTTATATTTATGGCTATAGATAGATGGAAAGAATTGGCAGGGAAGTTCACTTTATTTAATGTTCTTCCGAATTCAATGGGTTCCATACAAAATCTGGGACCGGATTTCCGAGTACAAAGCCTTTGAATTGCCATAATGTTGGAAAAGACATTGACAGTTGTATATCTACAGTAAACGAAAATTTAAACCCTGTGAATCACTACATAATCGCGGCTTTCCTTTTTAAGCAATGGAACAGATATGATTATTTCTTCACCTCCATCAGTTTTGTTTGAAAAACAATGAACTTTTTTTTACTACTGGCACATGATGCAACTCTTAAACCATGTACTGAAGGGGTCACTTATTATTGTGGGGTCAGATTTTCCGTGGTTTGAAAAAAAATTGCCTCTTCATGGAGACCTTATTTCATGGCTGTATTCTTTATTGAGGTTCATTTTCTCCTAGGGAATTTGAATTTGTGGGTGTGTCCATGCCATGGAGACAATGAAAATTAAAAACAATTTTATGGTATTCAGATGCTGTGTACTTCTTTCTCCGTGCAATTTGAGGCTACCTCAAGTCCATATCAGTACCTAAATTACTCTCATCTCATACCCTTATCATACGTTTTTACCTTTGGTAAAAATCTAACACCCACCCTCCCACCTGTAGAGGATCTCTGTCAACACCCCCGGACTTAATCTAATCACAGTCAAACATTTAAACTGAGGAAATGTTGGCAGCTGTCACGCTCAGATATCAATATTAGTGTGTGTATTCCCAGTGGAACATTGATCTGTCAAATCGTAAGAACTGTTAAATAATTAAATAAGGATGAGGAAATATACTTGGGAATTCTACACACAAAAAACACCCAAGAAACTTGACAAACTCATCAAGGATTTATAAGGGCTTGTTGAAATGACTTCAAGAAAGCTACATGTACATTTACAACCGTGGATTTTGATGTGCTCTTGGTACATACTTCTCACTTTTCACTACAAATACCACGCCTGCATATTATACCAACACTTATTTACACGTGTACTTAAGTTTACCATTTATATTCTTTTATGAAACACAATGCAGTATACTACTTGAGATGTTCTGCACAAGACCCATCACATGATATTGAATAAAAGAGTCACAGATGTTCACAAAAACACACATAAGAAGACAAAATGGCTGATTACTAACAAAACTCACTTACTATGGTTCATTTTCTGTGTGAACTTCAAAAAGCTTGGACTTGTTCCAACTCAAATTATTCCGACATATGACAAAAATTACTGATATCCTGGTTCCTCACTCACATTTCAGACTGACAATTTCACTCCAGAAAGGCTCAGTATATCCCGAACAGTTCATCACACACCAGCTGAAATCTCCTTGACCAACTCAATCCAGACATGAACAAGAGTATTAATTATTAGCAGCTCTTACCATACATCTTAACCTCGCACCAAAGCCATACTTTTAAAAAGTTTAAACTTTTCAACACTCTCTCTCTCTCGTTCTTCTCTAAGCTGGTTATTTAAATTTTCTGCTTGTTAAAACTCATACAGTTCTTGAACATTGAAATTCAGAGGTTTGCATTTTTCCATTAGCCGAGGGACAATTTCTTTATTCAAAGATTATTTTTTAAGATGTTACAGGTCTAGACAATATACCATTGTACATTTACTGTGTAGACGAACACTGAGATGGATTCATAAATGACCTGAATCTCCTACTTGAACACGAGTTCAAAATCAATGCCCTACCCTGATATACAGTTCAAGATCAATGCTTAAAGGGGTACCTACCCAGATATAAAGAAAGGTAAATTTCCACTTCACAAATATCATTGGCTCAAATACCAATGATGAAATGAAAACTCTTTTCACTATGATGAGGCGTGCTTAATTCAGACTGTGAAACTATTAATATTTGTTTGACATTTTCAGAGAGCACTCTGCATTATTACACATGAAATAGGAAGTATGCACTTACAAAAATTAACAGTCATTGAAAATTTTAACTCATAAGTCAGGAATGTCTAGTACATAGATATAGCTCGAAAACTATCAATAATTTTTTTTTTTGGAGCCTGCAAAGTGGAGTGATTGAATATTAGTATAAAACATGGTCACATTACAACTCATTAAAAACTGTATGAACTTGAGAAATAAAGACCTTATACTGACAGGCCTTCAGCACAGCAAAGCCCTTTTCATATTTCCTCTCATCTGACCATACATCACTGTGGAATTCACTGCAGGGGTTTTCAATAGGTACACTCAAACAGCATGGAAGAATGCGTGAGAATTTTTAAGAATACGTCACATCTAATGATTATTATACGGACTCTGCAGTATGACTTTCATTATCTGACAAGCTGCTATGCAATATTTTCAAAAAGTATCAAAACAACATGTGCAGTGAATTTTCAGACTAAAAGCATCAGAAATCTAAATGATCTGAATGAATGTCTGCCAGTATGTTTCCCCTAAGAATTCATGAAACCCTATTCTCTAGATAACTTAAGGAAGCTCCACCCTTATGTTACTTAAATTATCAATAATGCAACATAGAAAAACTGTTATTAATTTCCACTTAATATAGCTTAATTCAACCAATCAATAAGGTGTTGCACCTTTTTTTAAAGATTTCAGACATTCATAAACAGAAGTATATGTCAACATAAGAAAATCAATCATTTTCATTAAACAGCATAATAAAATTACATAAGATCCAGACAAAATTTGAATTCCAACAAATATATACATGTATATAAATTAATTGTGGATATCAAGGAAATCAATGTATAATAGACATACAATATAGGGAAACACCATCAGTTATTTCCCTTGAAAACATTTTTTAAATATATTAATAAATTGATTATTTATAGAAAATAGAATTATTCTACCATCACCAAACTTTGAATTATACCCAGGGAATTCCCCCAAGATATATTTCTATCATGCACAAAGTTTAATTGAATAAAGATTTGCAAAACCTATGACATCACATGAGGGTGGGGCTACATGTACCTTAAAATCAAAATATTTAACCTCTCTTTAGAGGTACCACCTGAACTCTTTCAAAGGAGTATCAAAGAAATTTAAACTATAAAATCCCACAACTCCATAAAGATTAGACAACTATCCATAAAATGGTCAGTACCTTATGTAATTTAATCTGGGTAATCATCTGTTTATAGTTAGGCCTGGACTTTAAGACCAGCTACACAAAGCAGTTAGATGTAACTTGTAAACCCCTAATATTGAGGGATTTACTGTTAAAGAGGATTCTTATGGGTCTGAGACTGACCTTAATCCTCAGCTATCTTTTCACTCTGACTTCCTGATAATCTCTCATTCACTGTGAATTTTACTAGAAGAATTACTATCTGAGAGTTAAGTATATTTTCCCCTTGACACTAGTACAGGTTGTCTGTAAAAAGTACATGAAAAATCAAGTTTTAATGTTGGAAAATGAGAATTTTCCTTGTCGAGATTTTCTCTAATTGCTGTTGATTACAATTATTTAAAGTCTTGAGGTTAAGTGTACTTTTCTGCCCAGAAGACCATTATCACTCGGGTAGAATATCAATTAAAGTTATTCAAGATCTCATTCAAATAAAAAAGAAAGAAAGAGAGAAACTAAATTGCTTCATTTGATCATAAAGGGAGCAGAAAAATAAAGGAAACTGTTGTTAAACTTGTTAAAGATATTGATCCATTGAATTAAATTGTGAACCAAAACATCAATAAGCGAGTTGAACATCCTTATTAATGACGGCCTTTCTTTATGCTTACTTAAACTTTCAGGAGATTAACATCTGTTAAACAGCACTTTGTTAAAGTTATGGTTAACAACTTATACTCCCATTAAATAGCTTTTTCCATTTTAAATGTGATCTATATCATACATATAAAATTATCATCAATATAGGTTTATAGTCGCAGTATAATTCTGTATTGTTTAACAGTGCCTAATTAATAAGCCTAATTAATAATAATATCACAGAATTCTATCACCTACCTGAGAGTATTTCGGATAAGAGAAATAAGAACTTTTAGTTGGAATGAAATTGCAAGAGCAGCTCAAGACAGGAGCTAATGGAGAATACATATTGGAGGCCCTATTGAAATATTCTCCACAAGGAGAGAAGAAATTAAGTCAAGTCATAATTCTGTACTATTTACATTGACCAATTAATCATATGACAATATTTTGTTACCTAAATGAGAGTATTATTAAGATAATTTGAGAAATAAGAACTTTTAAAATAAGTTTCTATTAATGATTTATACACTTGTGTATACATGCAAACAAAACAATTTTCACATTAATACGGATTATACGGATTAGATCTGCTTGAAAACAAAAACTCTAAGATTATGATGAATTACATCTAATTTGAAAGATGCAGTGGTGGGAGTGTCATCTCTTCAGCCCTAGGTACAGAGAATTTCATTACATGATGATTTAGCCATTGTATCTAACCTCTGATCTGATTCGTATTTAATATATCATGCTGTCAATTGAGTGTGACCGTGCCCTTAGAGCATAAAAATAAACAGATCATTTGCCTTACAAGATTAATAAGCTGGTCATAGCAAGATAAATTAAAACTAGGAAAAATGTGGCAATTAGAAATATGTTAAACATATCATTAAGATATACACGCGCCAGTCATTAAACAATATCTAACCCAAAATACTCACACACAGACTTTGAACATTTCATTGTCTAACATTGATTTGGTTTCATCAGAGAAATTCTTTATAACATTTGATGTAAACTAGAAGAAATAAACAGATTACCAACATATCAAAGATGAGAATGCACCCGTAATTTTTTTTTGGTTGACCGGTTTTGGGGTGGTCATCATCAGAACATGAAATTTGTCTATTGAAGTAAAATATGCAGCTGCAGATGTTGCCATGAACAAATTAAAAATGCAGAGGGTTTGTACATATTGTACAGATCTGCTTATATGCAAGAGGCATGTATTTGATGTAAAACAAGGCCTGATTACATCTGTTTGTTGTAAGAAAGGTATGTACAAAATGTATGAGAGCATGGAGAAGAATATCAAGATCTGGCAGTAATCTATCAGATGAACCTACCCCTTCCATCCTCTACTCCTGATGAATTCTCGGATTTTCTTTCCTCTGCCTTGCCATCATTCTTAGCCAGCTCCGGTTTCTGTTCATCTCCCGCCTTTTCTTCTTCGGAGGGCGGTGGTTCTCCTGGGATAGCCACTCTGAAAATACACCACATTTCATCACTACTCCGGGGCTCCTTCAAATACATCTTGATTTTTGTCAGTCCCGTCCTCATTTTCTTTGTTGCCATTTTTCTGATCTCCTCAGAGTCTGGCACCATGTTTTCAGCTAAGTCACCATGATGAAATGAAGTTTTCTTCATTTATCACAGAATTCTGTGACAAATCAACACCACTGAGAAGTGATCACAACTAAAAGTTCCTGTTTGTATTTTCATGAAATCATAATGTACGTAATATTCGTCCAACACACACTGGTACTAGATAATAACTGTTTAGCTAGCATACACTAAAGCTTCTGGTGCTCAACATACAGAATGAATTAACTTCATCCTGGCAATAATAGGCTTTGGCACATTTTCAGAAAAAAATTGCCCTCCACCAAACAATATCTCAGGAACCTTTAAAATCATATGAAAATAGAAATGTTTGGAGTTTCTGATTATAAGAGCAGGTTACAGATTTCCCACCTCTTTCATCTCCCACTACATCCAAGTAAACAGAACCTGTTCTGGCCAATCATTGCCATGGCAAACAAAATTCAATATCTGCTGGGGAATCATACGAGGAAAGACTAGCTCCTTCAGAAATCTCGAATCCTTTCTGCAATGATTTTTTATTCTCAAGGACTTAGTATCAATTACCTGGAATGTAAAATTTCCCTGAATTCCCAAATTTTCCAAAAAATTGATGATTGATATCAGAGTTTACAACTATCTAGTAGAAGAATATTTCTAATCTAGGAGATTATTGGTTCACCTATACACCAGATTGCATTCCATTGCAGATCCCCCACATCTGGTCACTCCAGCCCTGGGTGCCTTCTCACACTGGACAGGAACCTTATGGTCAAGCCATGCTATTAATAACCACAATGGTGGCAGAACACAAGTATCCTCCATGTCAGTAAATCATGAGAAAAAGTCATTGGACATGAACTTAAGCACCATTCTGTCCATTGGATTTACTGATGACTATCAATTTCTCAACTGTGCACTAATTGAGAAGATTTGCCTGTTAATTGACTTAGAGTGTTATGAGAAGGCCTTTACTCTGTTTTATTACCTTATAACATTGTGTTGTCAGACTATGAGTTATATACTATATACATGTATCATCACTTAGGCACCTTTCCTATTTTTTATTGAATGCATGCATAATTGTCTATTGGTCAGGTCTCTTTCTAATTCCCCACAATACATGATCATTATCTGTATAAAGAAAATTCATTTGGATCATATGTACATCATTTACAGCAAAGTAACAATTTTAAAAAGAAAATCCTTTACATTCAATTGGTTTTGAAGCAACATGATCTAAATTCTATAAAATGACACTTCTCAACTGCCTTCAGTGCCAATTATTTTATTGCGACTGTAATTTGTATTACAGTAAAAATATTCATATAAATTACATACTACTTGCCCCAAAGCTCGGCAACCAGTATAGATAAGTCTCAAGTATGTAATTGACAGCATTAAAAATTGGTCATAAATAACATGAAAAGTAAATTACACAGGAAAGGTGGTTTATTGAATATTCTTGTTGAGCACCTATATAAATTCTTCTCTCTGTGTATACACATTAATGCTTTCATGTCAAACTTGGCAACAGAATGAAAATTAGCACTTTGATCCAACTCCAGATGCAAAGAGATTAATTTTTACATGCAACAACAAAATGCATGTCTTTTGATGTCATTTCCTTGAAAGCAGAAAATGTCCTTATACTTTCATTGAATAAACTCTGATTGAAGAGATCAGCATGTTGATGACCTTTCTTGTCTTGATAGTTTTGTATTAAGTGGTACGGTAACCATTCTAATTTTATCTATCAATTTTTGATGAATCCTACAATATCTTTGTTATAATGACACCTGCTTATTCCTCACATACAAGGAAAAAAATGACGATATGCTAAGCTTTATCCCTGAATATCTGAATATTTAAAAATCATTGTAGATAACATTCAATAAGCAGCATACAAGCATCATCAAAAGGTCCATAAGTGTCCTATGACAATAAATAGGCCACGCCAGGCATAGATAATGCTTTAAAATAGTTTAACTTTGTTCGACAAAGATTTCCATTCAGAAAAATCTGTACTCCAACAAACCTTTTAATGATGCAGTTGTATGTATCCTCATCTGGGAAGAGTAGCAGAGTCTCAGGAATGGTATCCATAGTAACAAATTCTCTTATAAAATTTTTGTGACTTTAACAGGACTAGCGGGTATACATCTTGTTTTGTCATCTTTCCCACAGTTCGCTTGGTTACACTTCAGTTCACACTTACAAAACCAAAGGACAGTTTTTTTTCTTTCCATTGCATCTCTCTCAACAGGCTAAAAAAGATTATCTCAACTTCAGAAATATAATCGTCCCTGGTAAGTCTAATGAGCAAACTGATGGTATTTTCTTTCCACTATCTTTTTCACCATTCAAATGACCTGACCAACATCAAGACAGGTCTACCCCAAAATGATTTTGAAAAATTGCAGACAATGCATGCAGTAGGAACTTCACCAAACAATGATAAAATGAAGATAAGCTTATACTCATTTATCTCCTTTAAAACCTGACCTGCCCACTTTTCATTTACCTACAATAGATTTTTATTGTTTGAGACATTTAAATTAAGCAGCATGCTCTCTAAGCCCTATAAAAACTTCAAATTGTGATGACCTTTTTGTTTCAATACACCAAATGTCTATGAGCACATTTCCCATTTTAAACCACCAACACAGTTCATGTAAAATCTGTTAAGTATTTTACCAGCAATTTTTAGGTACTGCTAAATATTAGATAACTACTGTGATTTCATAAATTTTTGAGGGCATGAACTTTATTGTTTTGTTGTAAATTCATAGACAGCTAAACTTGGGTTTTTCCTCTCATATAACAATGTACTTTAATTATTGGTCATTTGATTTCTTAGTTTTGTTGAACCACAGAGGAAAATTGGTGTTCAATGAATTAAGATGAAACTGCAGTATCTTTCTCATACATATTCTAACTTTTAAGCAAAATAATGCAATTTTCAACAGGTATTCATGTCAACAAAATGCAATGATTGCACTTTCAAGTAAATTCTTTTTCAAATTTTCAAACTTTCAATTAGAACCAGTACGTAAAGTATTGAGTGCTCTTATCAAAGGGGGATAACTCTGTCTTTGGACATAATCTTGAATGCTTTTTTTTTTTTTTATTACCTCTCAATGTTTACTCCAAAATCAACAAGTATTCAAAATGATATGTCAAAACCAATAGGGCAGACACAGTTAAATATACATGTGTGGACAAACCATGTCCTTTAATATATTTCCTCAAAATGGACTAAGTTCAACAACCTGTAATTTTCTCAAACATTTTAGAAATTGAAAATCCTTGTCACATGCACATTTTCAATACCCATACATACACTCTGTAAAACAAGAAGATCCTCACTTCAAAATTGTAGGATGAGTTAACCAGCCAAATTATGTACCCTCCATATAATATCAATTTACGTGACGGAGAAATGAAAAAAGAAACAGAAAACCCCAAATGATTGACAGACGTACAGACACCATTGTACCATATGTCCTTCTTAAAATGGAAATATAAAAATGAGGAAAAATTTCAGGTGAAGTGTATCCATATGCAGTGATTAGACTAAATCAGTTGAAAGTTTATGAGATATTAACCTTCACATTCAGTTAGTAAGAATGTTATGGGGAGAACAGAGTTACAGGGACTGGTTCACGATTTTTGATAAAAATATTTTTTCATTTTTGATGGTAAACATTAAAAATATAACTCATTTAATGTTGACAGCCAAAAGTTTGACCTTCTGAATACAAGCAATAACGTAGCCTTAAATCTGTGTTATATAAACAAAGACTGGAGTCTTTTTATGTATACAAACAACAAGTGAAATATTGATTTTGTAACATAAAGCATCTTAATTTTGCAAAGTCACAAATTTTAACTTTTAGATGACACATTTACCCCAAAAATGCTTGAAATGTGAAAGATATAATAAACTTGGATCGATATCCATTTCTTTTGAAAATTTTGTAAACAATAACATACCACAATTTTTGTTTACATAACAAATACTATACTTTCTAAAATGAGCTTCTATGATAATGTATAACCTAATTTTTATGTGAAATCTTTTAAACACATTAGACAGTAGATTTTTATCATTAAATGTGAAAAAGAAAATTTTGGGGAAAATTGTGAATCAGTCCCTTTAATGTAAATATTGATCTTTATCTACTCATTAGAGAACATCATATCAAATTTCTGATTCCAAAGTTAAAGTATATTGGGGAAAAATCATCTGGAAAACTATATTCAGTACAAAGTCCCATAAATCTTGAAAAATTATTCACCTATGTGACAAAACTTGAACTGGATCTGCAAACATACATTAGCAAATCACATACCAAATTTCAGCTTCCTGAATCAAAGCAGGTGAAAAAGGTTCAGAAAACTAAGTTGTAACAGATGGATGGGAAACTATTAGTCCCAATCGGCTTCGGTATTAGTGAATAAGCTGCATAATAAGAATAAACAAAATTGAATGAACATAGATGTATATGTCCATAAGAAGAACTATCAATTAGAGTACCTTTTACCTTGCGAGACAACCCAGGGTTGCCATTCTTTATTTCCATCTATATTTCTGTCAACATCTCAACTCAGGGGCACAATTCTATTTGCATCTGGCATATTTTTCCCTGAAATCATCTCTCATTTAACAGTGTATAGTCTTTTTTCTCCTGTGCTAGTCATTTTTAGCCCGATTCAATATTAGTTTTTGAAATAACCCTCCTAAAACAGTGATGCACATGCAGTCACTGTGCAATTCATTGAAAGCAACATAAACAAGAGGCTCAGGGGCCTTATAGGTCACCTGAGTATCATGTAACAACCTTCCAATGTTTGAATTAGGTTTGTGTTTAAATATAAGAATTTTACTTTTGGATGGAAGAAACATTGAATAGCTATGTGGTCATGAAGTACATGTGTCATTTTTATGTTCAATCAATAATCCTTTTTAAAAAACCTAGGTCTGAGACATCATAAAGAAAAGGGTTATTTACTCCTTAGATAAAACCAATATAAGAAGATTTTCAAAGAATTTCTACATTTTCACTATATGACAAATAGAGCCCCACCCTAACACAAGAACCCCTGCCCCAGGGGCCATGAATTTCACAATTTTGGTAGAGGGCTCAACGCTCATTATAATTATGCCCACAGTTTGGCTTCTTGATGTCCAGGAGTAAAGAAGATTTTTTAAAATTACACTCATTTTGATGGTTTTTGCCCCGCCCCTCAGGCCCCAGGGGGACCAATTTTTGTTCCCCTCCACCCACAGATGCTATATGCCAAAATTGGTTGAAATTGGTTCAGGGGTTTCAGAGAAGAAGCTGAAAATGTTCAAATGTTAACGCACGACGCATGACGAACGGCGACGGACAAAAACAGATAGCAATAGGTCACCTGAATGATTCAGGTGACCTAACAAGTTAGAAAGGACCCCGCAATCAATTTTTTTAAATGGAAAAATTGGAAGTCCTATGACTCCGTAATCTGAAAATCAAAAGGGGTCTTCCTCTTCCCAATATAAGCACTACCTTTAAATTCTATGTAAAACTTCTCAAGTAATCTCAAGTTATTGTGTGCCATAGAAAGCACTATTATCATATCAATAAAAAAAAAATTCTCTAAGTCCCATAACTCTGTAACAACAAAGACAATAAATCTGAAAATCAAAAGGGATCTTCGTCTGCCTTATCCATCTATTATGCATGGAATTTATGAAAATCTTCCCAAGGAAACTGTAGTTATCATGTACTATAAAAAGTGCTGACAGACAGTGACTACCATAGGTTACCATCAGAGATTCAACTAAACAATAATTCAAACACTGGGCTGCGTTCAAGATTGTAGCGACTTTCCTAGGGGCTAGGTATGATGGCTGATTTGTGCCATTTTACTATTTATCGTCTTTTTTGTTATTTCAAAGTGAAGAGAAAACAAAATAATATTTAGCGATTTTTCGTCCCGAAATAACGAAAACACGACAAATTTTAAAATGGTACAAACAGCCACAATACCTAGCCCCTAGGCTAGCCGCTACAATCTTGCATGCAGCCCTGAAGTTTCCAGTCTCAATGTGTTAATTCTTTTCTGTGCAGTCATAAATATCATATCACTGCAAGACCTCTACACGATCTAATTTGGTGGTATAGCATGTCACCCTGAGCATTCACTCCCTTGTTATCTTCCTTGGTCAGAGTATTAAATAAATTATTATTAATTACTAAATAAATGTGATCGATTAGACACAAATAAATAAAAACACTCAATTTCAGCAAAATGCATTCATTTCATACACCATAAATAAATACATTCTATATATATATATATATATATATATATATATATATATATATATATATATTTTAGAGTTTATGAACACATTAAGAAATTTAGCAGTTAGCCATGTTAACTTGGGCACCACATATTTCCATTGGAATCTGGTAACTCTTTATGTGCGATGTCCCATATCCAGGGTTCATCTGAAACACACAGTAGGATATCAATTAAGCAACACAAACCTCCTCAGGCTCCTCTGGAAAAAGAGAATGGACAAAATACTTGGCAACAAAACTTTACCTTCTTTGGTATATGCCCTCGGAGGAAGATCGTACGGAAGAACAAATGACTTCTGTTCAGCATCTCTCAGCTTACTTGAGCACTTGAACACTGACTTTCCATTCTTAAAACAATAAAAACTGGAGTACAAATACCTATGTAGACCACTCCTTGAAAGTTATTTAAGGAATGAAAGTAATTTTTACTCATGTTACGGAATGAAAGTAATTTTTACTCATGTTACGGAATGAAAGTAATTTTTACTCATGTTACGGAATGAAAGTAATTTTTACTCATGTTACATGATATAAAGTACACTGGGGCAGTTTCACAATTTAATTTTTGAAGCGGTTTATAAAGAAGTGTAAACGTCCCAACTTTACATCAAACAAAATGAGTAGAAATTACTTTCGTTCCTTGACACAAATGCCCCTCTATGGGTCATAACTACCCAACCGGACCCATACATGTAACTGACCTGTGGATTTTCATGATATACCCATATTCCAAATTTCAATTCAAAATATCCATGTATGACTGAGATAATAAGCAGAAACTGAGTTGTTTGAAATTTTCTTAGTTCAAGGGGCACAACTCTGTCATGAATTACTCAACCAAAACTAATAACAACTTCATTTGAATATTCTCATGCTACATCAATATGCTAAATTTCAGTTGAGTATGTTCATCTGAAGCAGAGATAATGAACGGAAACTGAATTAAGATGGAAGGATGGGAAAGGGTAACACTATATGTTCCTGCCATTTCATTGCGGGGGCATAAAAATTTGAATTTTATATGTTGCGGAGCAATATTGCCAGAATAATAGTAACAAAATGGAGACAAAGGAGCCAAATATATTGTGAGTGATTCCTAGGATATCATGTGACATCACACAGCAACTTACTTTATACAATATAAAGAATGTTGATAGTCAAATAAACCAACGGAATTACAATTTATTATTATAAATTAAAAAAGACTTCACTATGGCACAATCTAAAACAATTGATTTGTTTCTTTGCCTTACACACAAATTCTCTATTTCTATAAATTATAAGACTTCACAATGACACAATCTAAAACAACTAATTTGTTTCTTTGCCTTACACACATACTCTAACACATTCTATTTCTATAAATCATAAGACTTCACAATGACACAATCTAAAACAACTGATTTGTTTCTTTGCCTTACACACATACTCTAACACATTCTATTACACCAAGCTGTTCTATTTGCAGAACACGATTTACCTGCAGATATTTCAGTTGGGGTACTATATTAGTTTACACTGTATTTATTTCAAAGAAACAAAAACTTAAGTACCTATCATTAGAATTTTTTAGATTAGAAAACAAGTACATATGCACTTATATCAACTCCTCTTATAATATATCAACATGCCTGTGAATAGCTAATGTGAACCATGCCTGTGAATAGCTAATGTGAACCATGCCTGTGAATAGCTAATGTGAACCATGCCTGTGAATAGCTAATGTGAACCATGTCTGTGAATAGGTAATGTGAACCATGTCTGTGAATAGCTAATGTGAACCATGCCTGTGAATAGCTAATGTGAACCATGTCTGTGAATAGGTAATGTGAACCATGTCTGTGAATAGGTAATGTGAACCATGCCTGTGAATAGCTAATATGAACCATGCCTGTGAATAGCTAATGTGAACCATGCCTGTGAATAGCTAATGTGAACCATGCCTGTGAATAGCTAATATGAACCATGCCTGTGAATAGCTAATGTGAACCATGCCTGTGAATAGGTAATGTGAACCATGTCTGTGAATAGGTAATGTGAACCATGTCTGTGAATAGGTAATGTGAACCATGTCTGTGAATAGGTAATGTGAACCATGTCTGTGAATAGCTAATGTGAACCATGCCTGTGAATAGCTAATATGAACCATGCCTGTGAATAGCTAATGTGAACCATGCTGTGAATAGCTAATGTGAACCATGTCTGTGAATAGCTAATGTGAACCATGCCTGTGAATAGCTAATGTGAACCATGCCTGTGAATAGCTAATGTGAACCATGCCTGTGAAACATGATACAGTCAGACCTGTCTAATCCCACACCTTTATAAACTGTTTCACTGTCAATTCTGACCCCATTTTATTCCCAATTCTCCTTTTAAACATATTTTTTATACTATTTAATCCTTCATCCTGCCTAATCCAGAATCCCATCTAATTGGGTGTCTGGGTAGTGCAGAGGTAGTGCTCTCACTTCTCACCACTGCGACCCGAGTTTGATCCCCATGATCTGTAGTGGTTGTATGTGAGAGAATATGGTGGTCGTTTGCTTTGGACACATGGGTTTCCTTCGGGTACTCCGGTTTCCTCCCACATAAATGACCCCCTAGAGCAAACATCCGTGCATCAAAGGACCCCATTGGAAATAAACTTTCGAGCTTTCATGGGTTAGTACTTATGTACATGTATGTATGTTTGTATGTATGTATATACCGAATAAACATTTATTTATTTATTTATTTTAATTCAAAATGTTTCACAGTATTTGTGATTGAGCCAAAAAATGCATATAGCAAAAGAAAGGTTAGTACTAGAAGTCTTCATGAAACTTGAGAATAGTTTTTGTCCACAACTAAAATTTGGTGTACAACAGTATTTACCAAGAATTGAGGCACAAACAGCACTCCTATTTCAAAGGACCGTATCATCAGCTGACTCCCCTTCTTTTCCAAAGCTCCCCAGGCAGCTTTTGATAAGTTTGAACTAAAAGAACATTTTCAAAATGACAGATGAAATATTTCATTAATTCCTTTGAAAAGAACTATAACCAAATAAGCTGTAAGCACTGTAGAAACAATTATCAGTGAAAGACAAGACTGACCTCTGATTTTCTTGAAATTTGAAGGAAACTTCAAAAGACAGGTGTTTTGTTGACAGTGAAAATTTACACACAAACATTAAAGATGTTTATTAGAAACTTACCTTGTCACAAGAAACCATGCAGCCTCCCCCCCCTCCCCCTCAGGGGAGGTAGCTTACCTTGTCACAAGAAACCATGCAGCCTCCCCCCAGTCAGGGGAGGTAACTTACCTTGTCACAAGAAACCATGCAACCTCCCCCCAGTCAGGGGAGGGACGACAGTACGTCTTAATGTGAGGCATGGCCCGGTTTCTTCCTCTACCCTCCGACCTCCACTGACTGAAATCAGCAAGATATTCAAATACACAGTAAATAATGTTTTATTTTAAAGGAGTACTCTACTCATATTTGTACATAACTGCAGACCTGTAGCTCTGGGAAAATACTGGGACCAATTAGACCTGGTCTATCACAATATTTTCCCAGAGAGCTATGAAACAGCTGCTAATTTGTTTTCAACTTTTCTGCAGGACATTTTTTTGGTTGGTGTTGTAAATATTTTTCAGGAAAGTATTAAAACCACAACATAATATACATGTATATTTATGAAGCTCTTTATTGCAAATGAAAAATTTGAGTGACACAAAATGATATCCTTAAATTAATTAATTCTAACTAAAGTGTTAAGGTTTAAGTGTGTGATGGTTTCATGTTTGTGAATTATAATTGTACATTGTATATGATAAAGTCCAACTACAGAAAATAATGACAAGAATATTTTTTCTCCATTAGTATCATAAGCAAACAAACTATACAACTTAACACATCTACATGGCATAATACAAATGATGAAGGTCCTACAATTAACTGTATCCCTCTGAAATTATTCAGTAGTCCACTTACACAGCGTAGTGCTTGCAGGAGATCATTCAGGGAAAATGTTTTTGGCATAATATTAAACATTCTGGTACGAAATTTTCAAATGCATATGTTTGAAGTAAGGGCTGTTCCAGAAATGATCAAATGGGGGGGTCGGGCGGCAAACGATATTTTTTTGTGTGGGTGGTCGTATTTTTTCATATTTTAATTGGTCCGTGGTTGGACTGTTAAAAAAATATTTATTATGGGTAGTGGGTAGTTTCTATTGTTTTATTTTGTGCCACGTGGGTGTTGAGTTTTCAGAATATTTTTATTGTCACTCTTGTCGTGTTGGTTACAAAACGTCGGAGGGAAAATTGAAAACGTGCTTTCGAAATGCTGCTTTCGAAATCGGAAATCGGAAGTAACATAGAACTATTCGAGTTGTCGCTCTTTGCAGCGAATAACTTTTCCATTACAGCACTCTTCAAATTAGAGGCGCGTTTAGTAGGGTCCCTTTGGACGTGATGGCGGCGAACTCTGTTCTGTAGATTATTACAGTTTACAGTGCATCGATTTTGGGAATATTTTGAAACCAATAGGTATTCCGTTTTCTAATAAAAATAGGCAAACCTTAGTTGATTTATACGAGGGTACCGATGCATTATATTTATCAGTCGGTGTGATGGTGATATAGAGGCCTCCGGGCGCGGGCTCCATTAGAAGATGAATGATTCGTGGAAAAACATATCCATACCCATTTCATGATAATAGCATCGTTTGGACTCCCAATCTTTCCAACATTCCCGCCATAGATGCCTTTGATTGTTGATGTGACATCGTTTCTTCAGAACTACTGTGATACAATGTCGCACAGGCATTACCGCGTCATTGACTAGAATGTTTGTCCCGAAAACCTCGCGAGATTTTTACCGTTTTCATTTTTAAAAATATTTTTGTGGTGGGTCTGGTTAGTTTTTTTTTTTATTAGATGGGTCATTGTAAAATGAGTTTATTAATTTGATGGGTCATGGGGTAATTTTTTATTTTTTTTTATGGGTGCTTGGTATATACAAAAGGTGCCTCCCGACCCCCCCATGTATTTATTTCTGGAATAGCCCTAAAGAAAAACAGATTAATCTCTATTAGATTTTATGATATTTGCCTGATATCATTCTCATCACCTTCAATTTCAAAAGATAAAAGATGCCCAATAAGACAGCATGGTTGTCAGAGTTCAGACAGCTTCTGTTTTATTCTGATACTTACTGGAAATAGGTCTGAAGCCAGGGCTGTTTCTTAGCAACATTGATACTGTAAGGAATGGAGCCTCCTGCTGGGTAGCCTTCTAAACTGGTTCTCACATTGTCAACAGATGGAAATATCTGGAAATGAGAAATAAACAATTTCAATGGGATAGAACAAAGTTAAAAGATTTCCACATCCATTAAGCTCTTTTAACTGAAGAGCATTGTGCACATGTTTACCTAATATTATATGCAAAAAATAAATTTCATTTTTGAAAATACATGAGGCATGAACTGCAATGCTTCATGCAGTATACTTCTTTAGCCGATGTAAAGCAATGCAGTTCATACCCTCATGTATTTTCAAAAATGAAACTTATTTTCTACTATCATTTCTGTAAGAATTCCCAGACGTTAAAATAGACACACTATACTTATCAAGATTCATCTGTACACTGTTCATAACTGCATCACATTCATGAGGAAATGACCATCATTACAATATGTAAAGATATCAAAGGGAAAAACATTGGAAATGTAATCTACATACAAATGAACGAACCAGTTTCAGTGGCACAGAGGCCAGTGGAATACTGCTGGTCCCTTTCACGGTTGCTAGGGACTGCAGAAATTCCACGGACAGCCAGTTTTCTTTGGAGGCTCCCAGTGAACCAATGCTGGAAAACTGCCCAATGACTGGCCATTTTGATGCCTGCTCCTTGAGGGGACCATGGTCATGTAGAAGTTTTCTGAGCTTCATGTGACCAAAACAATGCTTCTTGTCTGCCATATGTCTGCCTGGCACTGAACCCACAATGAAAACGCTACAAGGTAAGAACTTGTTGAGATACCTTTCATTTAAAAAGTGTACAAGTGCATACAATATCTGCTATTTACGATTCTAATTTTCGTAAAAACTTGTGGATGGAAAATACACTCTCCGGCTGAAATCTTACTTCGCAGTGGACAAATCATGCCTGGCAATGTGGTCCTGCCAATCCTTTAACTGGTAGGCTTTGTAAGCTGTTACGTACTGTAGAAGATCCCTCTTGAAATGAGTAGGGGAGTCACCCTGTGTTAGAGATGGGCCAGATTTCAGCTTTGGAAAGACTGGGCTTATCCAAATCCTGCAAAAGTTTTCATGCTTTCTCATTCTAGTGAACACAGCATCTTACCTGTCTAACTATGGACATATATATATACATACTGTTCTATACATAGAAGTCTTACCTGTCTAACCAGGGATGTATGTATATATATATACTATATACAGAAGTACCCAGTGTAACATAACTTTTTATTGCTGTCCGTGTCTGCTTACCTACCCTTGAGTTTTCTGATGCCAGTCCCTCTCTATCAGGTTTGCTGTATGAATCACAACTCTAAGTCCATTGTCATACAACAGAAACATCATTTTCCTGTCAACAAGAAAAACTGTTTACTCTACAGAGTAAGTAATGCCCTTACATTATTCAAATCAAAGCAAATTGGGGATTTTTCCCCCTCCGATTTTCATTACAATCTGCAAGCTGTTTTATCTTTTAATTCCATTTTTATGGTTTAATTCATAAAAATTCAATACTTTTGAAATAACACTATAAAAAAAACACCCCAAAACAGATAAAATGTATCAAGACACTTGCGTGTGATGTGTTCCATATGGCATTTCCAATCTTGCCTACAATAAAACCGAATAAAATCTTATCCGAGAAGTATATCATAAATGTATTTGTTACTCATTTACTAAAAGAGTAAAAACAAAACAAAATGTGTAAGAAAACAGTTCATTGGCATTTAATATGATTTCATGCTTAAATGGATCTACTATTTAAAGTATAAATTTCTATTTTAAAGAAGAGTTTGCAATGTTAAGCTGTCCATGAATATATGCACTACTGAATTTGAAGTTTTTGGCAAAGCCATAAAATTTGATACCCATTAATTTTTTTTTTTAAATATCTTTTGTATATCAAATTTAGAATATTTTAAGCATTTTCTTTTATTTAAGCAAGGAATGAAATGAGTCAATTAGAAATTTCAAAATGTGCAAGATTTAATCAAAACGTTAAATTTAATTTATACACATTTCATTTTCTATAATATACAATAGTTTTCTACAACATCTATCTGACAATGTTTCTTATAACACTTTCCTGACAGAGCCTGGTGTTGATAAATTTCCCTGTTTTCCTATCACACATACCTGACAGAGCTTGGTGTTGTTAAATTTCCCTGTTTTCCTGTAACACCTACCTGACAGAGCTTGGTGTTGATAAATTTCCCTGTTTTCCTGTAACACCTACCTGAGAGAGCTTGATGTTGATAAATTTCCCTGTTTTCCTATAACACCTACCTGACAGAAATTGGTGTTTATAAATTTCCCTATTTTCCTATAACACTTATTAAATTTCCCTGTTTTCCTTTAACATCTGCCCGACAGAACTTGGTGTTGGTAAATTTCTGTTTTCCTATAACACTTTACCTGACAGAACTTGGTGTTGATAAATTTCCCTGATTTCCTATAACACCTGCCTGACAGAACTTGCATTGATAAATTTCTGTTTTCCAATCACATCTACCGACAGAACTTGATGTTGATAAATTCCCTGTTTTCCTATAACACTTACCTGACAGAACTTGATATTGATAATTTTCCCTCATTTCCCATAACACTTACAAATTTCCCTGTTTTCCAATCACACCTACCTGACAGAACTTGATGTTGGTAAATTTCCGTTTTCCTATAACACTTACCTGACAGAACTTGATGTTGGTAAATTTCTGTTTTCCTATAACACTTTACCTGACAGAACTTGGTGTTGATAAATTTCCCTGATTTACTATAACACCTGCCTGACAGAACTTGCATTGATAAATTTCTGTTTTCCAATCACATCTACCGACAGAACTTGATGTTGATAAATTTCCCTGTTTTCCTATAACACTTACCTGACAGAACTTGATGTTGATAATTTTCCCTCATTTCCTATAACACTTACAAATTTCCCTGTTTTCCAATCACACCTACCTGACAGAACTTGATGTTGGTAAATTTCCATTTTCCTATAACACTTACCTGACAGACCTTGATGTTGGTAAATTTCCCTGTTTTCCTATCACACCTACCTGACAGAACTTGATGTTGATAAATTTCCCTGTTTTCCTATAACACTTACCTGACAGAACTTGATGTTGATAAATTTCCCTGATTTCCTATAACACCTGCCTGACAGAACTTGTATTGATAAATTTCTGTTTTCCTATCACATCTACCGACAGAACTTGATGTTGATAAATTTCCCTGTTTTCCTATCACACTTACCTGACAGAACTTGATGTTGGTGAATTTCCTAGCATCGGCCTCTAACCCTGCTTTCTGTCCTCCCTGAAATCCATGAACACAAAGCAGAGGCTTCTGTCTGAAACACATACACTAACCGTGATTTATTTACTAGTCAGAACATGTTACTTTTACTGTTCTTGTATGTCTTATATCAAAGGACCTGCTTTTCTGCACGTCTTAGAAGACATAAATATATCATATACTTTTTGAATGTGGGTGTATTTCATGTATGTGTCAGTAGTATTTAATGATAGATCTCTTACTTAAATGATGCTGGGTATTGCTGCATTAGCCATGGAATTTCAAACATATAGTTGAACTGCCAATACAAAAAGACAATCAAGAAAACAAGTATATAGATAAGAAGTAATATTGTACAGGTTGTAAAATAAAAGTTTTTATTTCATGAAATGAACTCCTATCTTATAACATTGATCAAATAAGCAAGTTGTTGGGATGCAAATTAAACGTTAAATGCACTAGCACAGTCAATGTGTGATAAATAAGATTCTAGAATACACAAATTATACTTTTTGGTAAAATACTGACCAAAATCCAACATGAGGAAAACATGATTTAAGATATTACAGATTCCTATGACATTTACTTTAGACAAGGGGTGTAACTCTCTCACCAATCCTGCTGAATTTACCTATATTTGGTTTCCTTTGAACAAAAACTGAGGACATGCAATGGAATCAATTATTTTCACAGGTACAATGAGACATTTTCTTGATACTTAAAAGTAAGGAACTTTTTTGCACATCCTATTCAATATCTAAGCATTATTTGCAAGTAAATTTGTGCAAATGTTAGCCATGATTGACAGAATTACTTCCCCTATCTTTACTAATTCTCACAGAAATTCATCAATTCCTATTGCAATCAAAGAGAGTCATTTTTCATGGTGATTTGTGACATACTTTGTGAGAAAATTACACAAGAATGTTTTCTTTTGCAATTTGACTGAGGTCAGTGCTAAACCTTTGCTATTGGTAGATTGAATGGCCTATACAATACACAAGAATCGTTGAAATAACATTACCTGACAAGACTCTTGCAAATTGCCCATGCTTTCTGATAAAATGTCTGGAAAATAATTTTGTTTTTTAAAACGTTTTTCAATTCAGTAAAGTGGAATGTATTTGTGTATGAGGAAAATCATCAATTTAGATTTTATCACATTCAACATCAGATATATATATATACCTTTGAGACTCATTGTAAAAGCACCATTGTATTCACTAGAGATTCCATTAACCTTTGTAAGAAAGAAGCTCATTGGTTGAGCATGATCAAAGACAGCCACTGGTTCCTTTGAGGTAAGTGCCATGGTTCCTGTCTTCTGTCTTTTCATTGGAGGAGACACTGGTCCCTGTCTGGTTTTGCTTCCACTCGCAGCACCATCATCATCAGCTGGTGCTAATAATAATTATATTAATCAGTTTACTTGCGACTCTTCTAATGAACATAAAGTAAAAATTTTTAAAGATGCTTCATGATTAACATGTACAAAATGGATAAACTGAGGACAATTGCTATCAAATCTCTGAAAATTAATAAATGTACATGAATTTTTAGCTTTAATAATATAAAACTTTCCAAATTACAGAAAACTTACATGGATGTGAGAATTCCTTGAAATGAGCAGGGTTTTTCCTGTAACAGTTTGAGCCATATTGACAAGGAGGTATGGACTGACAAGCACTTTGTACTAAACCTCTGCTAGAACTGTCACTTGAAGAATGTTTTCTTTTTAAAGATGGACAATCTTTTACTCTCGTCTCTGGAACACTTTTACTTGCTCCTGATTTCCCACCCCTGGCTGAATTGTTCTGATCACTGGTTTTTTTAAATTCTGAAGAATTTTTATCCTTTTGTGAAGTTGAAATAGGTGAATATGCCATAACATGTTTGTTTACCTTCTTAAGTAACTTTGGAGAAGTCCTTCCACTGAGAAAATCTTGTGTATTTTGTCGACGAATTGTTGCAGGCTGTTTCATCACAGACTTTGGCTCCTCGTCCTCAGAATCTGAAAGTTGGTGATTTGTAGACTGTCGTTTTGGAAATGTCGGTTTTGTAGGAGAAGGATTACAGAAAAGTGGTGAATCCCAGTCACTTGGATCTGGTTCAATGGTGGCATCCGAATCGGTGTCTGACATTTTCCCTTTTCTTCACTTTGTGTTCCTCTTTAGCAATTAAAACAATAAGTAATTCAGCTTAAATCTATAAATGCACCAAAACACATCTAGAGGTACACAATCTTGCATCTTCACAAGCCAAGTGTCCGAATTGCTTACCCTCATCTCATGAGAGTAAGTGAATCTGACATTTGGCTTGTGAAGATGACAATCTTGTTTCACATACTAAAATACAAAAAAAATTATCACCTGCATCTTCACTAGCCAAGGGTTTTCAGTCCACTCTGCTCCCCACAAATGTAATGAAAATAAAAATGGGGAGCAAAATGGCACGAAAACCCTTGGTTAGAGAAGATGCATCTGCAGCAAATTACAAAACAAATGACCTCTTCCCCAAAATATGCGACAGGTTGACACTGCTTTTTTATAGGATGAACTCTGAGGTACACACTATGGTCCATCATACTCCTCCCATTCATTTCAAACCACTTTATCATTTGTATACTGAGGCCTTCAACAAACTAGTCCAAAATATTTTTTAATTTCTCAGATTTATGAAAATATATCTTACACCATCTGGAGAAAATCAATGTATTGAAACTAAAGCAATTATTGCATCACAAAAGACACAACCGTAGGCACATGTTTCTGAAGCATAATCCACTTTATCAACTTTAGATTTCTTAATCTTTGCTATTTTTCACCTCTAAAGACACCAGGATAAAAAAGGTTTGACTACAATTTTGATATATGATAATTTTCAGACAAAATCATGCACAACACATACGCAAGATTCATGTCACTCTCGACTTTGCCTCTGAAAATTCATACTTTTGACCCTTCGCATTCAGAAGTTGTTTGTATGTGTAAAACCTGATAAAATCACAGGAATAACCCTTACATAAGCTTGATACTACAACTGTACATACAATTATGTGTATCTCAATACAGACCTGTAGACCTAAATGTTTCACTACTCTTTTATTCGTTACTTGTTAAAGGGATTGATTCACGATTCCCCCCACCCCCACACATCTTGTTTTTCCCTGTTAAATGATTAAAATCTACTGTCTAATGCGTTGAAAAGGTTTCACCAAAAAATTAAGGCTATATTTTATCACAGAAGCTCATTTTAGAGAGTTTGTTGCTTGTTTTGTAAACAAAGATTGCAATTTGTTATTGTTTATGAAGTTTTCAAAAGAAATGGATATTGATCTAGTTTTATTATATCTATCACATTTCATTAAGTATTCTTTAGGTAAAATGTGTCATCCAAAACTTCAATTTGTGACTGTGCAAAATTAAGATCCTTTAAATTACAGAATTAAACATTTCACTGGTAGGCTGTCAACATTAAATGAGTTAGATTTTTAATGTTTAACATCAAAAATGAAAAATATTCAAAAAACGCAAAAAGTTGGTGTCGTTGACAACCCTGCACTGCAGGTTGTCCTGTCAGGGGCGAAAAAAACCTGTGTTGTGTCTTCGACAGAGAAGAAAAATCAAAGGAGAGAAGAATGTAGTAGTTAGGGTTATATGAACTGTAGATATTGGCCTGGATAGCTCAGTATTTAGAGCACCAGACTAGTAATGCAGGGTTCCCGGGTAACTGGGGTTCGATATCCAATTCAGCCATGGATTTTCTCCTCTCCTATAGTACTAAAAGTTTATTACTTATTTGTATGTAGCCACTACTTAGTGGTGTTGAAAAATCGGGAAAATTTCATAATCGATAATAATCGGAAGAACTGTTTTGACCAATGATCGATATAATCGGTATTTACATGTAGTTAACAATGTCTATTATTTTTGGGGTTATTTCTATTTAGTTTTATGGATATATGCAGCATACACACTAGCTGGTGTCACTGAATTCCCACTTTTCAATGTGGAGTCCACTCTGACTTTCCCCCGCACATGTCTCGATATAAAAGTGGGATTAACAGTCAGATGAATCTTGGATTAGATATTAATTAGTGTACAGGCGATAATCTATTATGAAAATAGAATCGATAATCGGAATCGAAGAGCCAAAAATGATCGACAATTGATTGTCAGCGACAATCGTTTCATCACTACTACTTAGAATCCTGTGAAATAATGGCACTCTCTCTTTTAACAATTTAATCAATTAAGGAGGTACTCTACATCGTCACAATCGCTGACTTCCTTTTAAAACATGGATGAAAATATAAATATCAGCAATATTTGTGGATTCATTTAAAAAATTCTCGCCTAGCTGAGTAGCTTAGCATGTCGACTACTGAACTGTAGATCGCGTGTTCGAGTTCCAGTCCAGCAGGGGTTTTGAAGTTTTCTTATATTGTTTTCAACTAAAACTGCATTTTTTAACTAAATAAAGTAAATTTGAAAGTTTTCAATTTTAATATATTGTTGTAGATCTACATATCCTCCACTTTTCATCCATATCAAATTTCTCTGGTGTAGCATACATCCTTAATGTAAGCAATTTTTAACACGATTTTTAAAACGGGTACTGGGCATGACTCGAAAGATAATCATTGTAATTAAAACAGCACTTAGCACTATCCATAATTTGAAAAGAAAAGATCTTAAATCTGTAATACCTAGAAGGCCTAGCAGCCGAGTAACTTTTCCAGCTAAATTGAAAATAAAACTAAAATTGGGTTTCACTATTGTCAGTAAGTAAGTCACGTATAAGTTAGACATGATAATAATTTTAGACACATAATGAAAATAATTTTCTTTAAACTTAGATATTGTAAGACCATACAATGCATATAGAACTGATCTAAAATGTAACATATAAAGTTACCAAATCTTCTACGTCCTAATTTAGTCTATCTTATTCTGTAATTAGTTAAACTCGCATTCAGTATTTTCGTACGAATCGTATAAATCTCATTTTACGAAATTTTCAATGAAACATTTTAATTAAAAGTTATTATTGAAATAGAGAAATACAAACAATCTACATATCTATTTTTTGATCAACCGCCTGAAAACCTCACATGAATACGAAAATACGGCGAATGGAATCCCATGTAAACATTTTTTACCAGCTCGCAGAGAAAATATGCTGAAACACTCTTCCTGAGGATTTTTATTGAGGTTTGTGTAGTGTTTCTTTTCGAAATCTATTCTTTTAAGTATAAACTTTAATCGTATACGAAGAAAGTTATTTATTTTGGAACCAAATTATCGGATATTGCAAATTCTTTTAAGAAGATGTATTTTCAAACATGTCTGGACAGCACACAACCATTCATATTCTGTTTTGCTTAGTTGATATTTCAAATTATATAAAACTAAAACAAAAATATCTTGGTAGTGTATGACATATTCTATTCCATGTATACTTTTCTTTTTGTGATCCATTTATATTTGACCATATCCGTATACACATGATATTGACTTAGACATAAGAGAATTTCCACTATATATTTTTTACAAAACCATATAGTTTCAAACAATTTTCCTGAAGTACTTTCTTGATCAATTTTGATGAAATAAAAAGCACTGATCTCAGAAGTATTTACAGTTCTCATCTAAAAATTTCAGAATGATTATATCTTAATCTATTGTAAA
The DNA here is from genome assembly GCF_947568905.1 of Ostrea edulis. Taxonomy (NCBI): domain Eukaryota; kingdom Metazoa; phylum Mollusca; class Bivalvia; order Ostreida; family Ostreidae; genus Ostrea; species Ostrea edulis. Next base: position 12,284,492 of record NC_079168.1, read on the forward strand.
GATATATATGACAATTCAATTTGAGAGTACTTAATCTTTATATAAGTATGTGTATTTTTGAAATAAAAAAAATCAACATTATGAATAAAATGTTATCTCTCTGCAGTATTTCATCATAACATTTTTTCCCTTATATTACGACAGAACTTTACTTTTAATATTGCTAAACAAAATGGTGTTTATTTCATCCAAATAGAGGGAAAATTGGCTCAAAGGGAAGATTTTGAAAATATATGGTTTTATATGAAATATATAGTTTTGTATGAAATATGAAGTGGAAATTTCTTTTGGAACATTATTTCATACTTATCATGCTTATGGCCAAGTACTGTATGATGCTGAAATTAGAATTAATAAGTTCATTATTCATCAAGGTTTGACAATTGTCTACTTTGCCCTCTTTCAATTTACAGCGATTGTAATACATAATATTTGTTTGCTTCGTTATTTTCCTCAGCATCCATATTCTTCTCCACAGATCCGCAAATTGATTTTAGCTGTTTGAATAAAATTTAGAAAGAGATAGAAATGAATGTATTATTAAAAATAGAAAAAAATATTCAATTGTTTGTATAGTATATTCTCCCATAAAAGCTGCTTTTGAGATACAACGCAGACTTTACACTTTCCACTTGTCATTTTCTGTTTGGATGTTGTAGATGGCAGAGGTTCATATTGTTGGACAAATTGTGGGAGCCTCAGGGTTTCCTGACCACAACCTCTTCTGTAAATGGGGAGTCAACACAGGTAATACACTACACAGGTTCTATAGGTGTGTGAAAAAAAAATTCTTAAAATTAAAAAAGAATTAACAATTTTTTCCTTTGTTGCATTTTTATGGCCCCAGAATTGAAGATTTGGGGGCATATAGTTTTTGGTCTGTCTGTCTGTGGCAAAAAACTTTAACCTTGGTAATATCTTTTATGCCATAAGAGGCAGAGCTTTCATATTTGGTATGTGTATTTCTTGTGACAAGACCTTTCTATTGACACCAAAATCTTCGACTTTGTGACCTTAACATTGACCTTTGACCTGGTTCTACTTTGTTGTAATCCAGGGACGTCAGTGTTTCACAAACACATCTTGTGTGAAATATTAGATAATACGTTAATTTTTTTCTTTTTCTTTGAACACCTACACACTTTCCCACATTTCCTCCTCAAATTAAACTACAGTAAGTTTGAAATGTTTTTTAAGAAATGTATGATTTTCATGTTCAAATTCTGTTTGTGTAGGAGGTGCTTGGAAGGCTCTAGCAGGGCTTAGAGAAGGACAGACACAGGTGGACAACCCACAGCAACATGACGCAGCCTACTGGGCCCACCCTATAGACATCCACTACGCTACCAAGGGCTTGCAAGGTCGGAAAGAAATTTTTTTGTTCTCTTGTCAGTGATATGCATTGACTTACTTGTACAATATGTGTATTGTGTTCAATATGTTGGTGCATCATGTTCAATATGTAGAGCAAATGATGGGGAATAAATTCAGATCCCTGTGGCAATGCATGCCTAGGATTCTTAACTTTAAGAAAAATTCAGTATTGGCAGTATTGAAGGGCATATATATGAAAATTAAGTGTTCTTGATATGTACATAAAAATTTTGGATATTATAAACTTACAGGTTGGCCAAAGATTCATTTTCAAGTCTGGCATCAAGATTCTTTTGGAAGAAATGAACTTTATGGCTATGGCTTTTGCCATGTACCAACTACTCCAGGCATGCACGAGATTGAGTGCCCAACTTGGAGACCCTCGGGGAGTTTCAGAGAACAAGTGTCACAGTATTTTCTGGGAGGAGGACCACAGTTGAAAAATCCAGACTTGATTTATAGTGGTGCAGATCGCTACAGACTTCATACCATTGCAATGGGAAATATACATTTAAGACTTGGAGTTATACTCAGGAACTTTGACAAATATGGAATTGAATGTTAATTGACATCTTTAAATCAGCTCCATTCCACTTTTTTAAAAGTAAAAATCTATTAAATTGTTAGGTAGGAGATTACTTTGGGAATGCCATGTAATATTTTGGTGACATTAGTTTTTTATATATAGATTCATGAATGAAACATACTATTTTTAATATTCACCATCTGGATTCCCATATTTGCAAAATTGTGTTTTCAAGGGAAACAACTCTGATCTTGTGACAAACTTTATACACTATTTATGTAAAATTTTCCATATGCTTTATGTTGTTTGACATGAATTATCATGTAGCAGTTTGTAAATATGTAGGAACAATACAGTTTAGGCTAATAAATTATTTAACTATAAGTGGCCTCAATAAATGTGTCAGTTCTGTAGTTATTCCTCCTGTCCAATTATAAAAAAAGAATTATGAGGATAATGCTATTGGAGTACAATGTCTGTATTCTGCACAATAGTGGTCATTACTGCAATAGCGGTTGCAACTGTAATGATGGGTGTCGATATTCATCCTACCTCCTTTGGTGGATTGTAAAGTTTGAAACAGACATGTAAAACTTCTACCAGTAGATTGATGAACTAGTATTAAAATAGTTGTAGTAGTGGTAATAAATGAAAAATCGTATTGAAGTTCTCATCACCAGACAGATACAAAGCAATATGCCCCTCTTCTATGAAAACGGGCTATTGGTGGATTGATCATCAATGAAGTGCAAATGATATGCCCATGGAGATCATACAAACTAAATTTGATAAGAGTGAGGAAGCCAATACCAAATTGTGAAATTCAAGACCACTGGGTGAGGGGTTGTAGGAATGCATTGTTGAGTATGATTCCATAAGAAGTTAAGCTGAGAAAGGTTTCCATATCTAAGACCAGCATATGTAGCTATTCCTTCACACGATGGACAGTTCCTGCATCAAGAAATGTTTCAGAAACATGTATGCCCCCAGTGGTGCAGAATTGAAAAGGATTATACATGTGAATCATTTAAGGTATCCGACCCATAAAACCCCCATTTCCCCCCCCCAATAATTGTTATTTAATACAAAACTTGGTATCAAATGAAAGATAATTAACATACACAGTGATTCACCAGAAGAATTTTCAAAATTGACAATACATATAAGAAATATCTGTTTTAGAGATTAACATTAATCCTTATGAGAAAAACGCATTTCTGACATATAAAATCAATCAGAATATAATTTCCAAAGAAAGCTCATGGTGAAAAAATTCCTATTACCATGGTCTATCAAAATATGTGAAGAAAATCGCTAAAACGCATCAAAGATGCGCATGGCTGAGTTGCAGTTTGGAAAATTATGCACCCTTGCATTTTCACAAAGTAAAAACATGCACGTATTTAATATAGTTTATATTAAGTATGAAGCTTTGAATGGCCGCTATAGGTATTTAGTGTGATAATGACCTTGACCTTTGGATTTCAAAAGCAACATGAATCTTGAATGTCATCAGGATTTGGAGTCTGATAAACATGCACCAGCAAGTACATGTATAAAAGTTAAAAGTCAAGCTCAAATCTACAGTATATAGTGTAAAAGAGACCTTGACCTTTTGACCTCAAAATAAATAGGAACTTCCTCTTTTGGATGTGATCAAAATATGCAAGTCTGACAAAGACACACCAAGTAGTATGAAAGTTAGAGACTGGACAAGCTCAAATCTATGGTATTTAGTGAGAGTGACCTTTTGACCTCAAAATAAGTAGAAACCTTCCTCTTTTGGATGTGATTATGTTATGTAAGTTTCACAAAGATGCCCCTAGTAGTATGAAAGTTAGAGACCGGACAAGCTCAAATCTGGCATTTAGTGACAAAGTGACCTTGACCTTTGGACCTCAAAATAAATAGGAACCTTCCTCTTTTGGAAGTGATCATGTTATGCAAGTCTCACAAAGATGCACCAAAAAGTATGAAAATTAGAAAAGGGACAAGCTAATTGTGGATGCTGCCCGCCCGACTGGACGCCCATCCTTCACCAATTTAAAAGCCAAGATTTGCTACGCAACTCTGCTAAAAAGTAAAGGTCACCATATATATTATGAAAATATCCAATTTTTTCTTCATTTCTACAAGGGGAGATAACTGACAAAAAAAATCTAATTCACTATAAATAGATGTGGCATCATCTACCCTCTCTGCCATATCTTTATCTCACTAAAAATCGGACATTTTGTTTTCATAAAAGATTTAGTGCTACAGATATTGATTTTTGTGAAAACAAATGCTTTTATGGATCGGATACCTTGAGATAGAAGTGCCAAAACAATTCAAAATATTGAGTGGGCAATATCTTCCTATGTCCAGAGTGAATTGACCCTTAAACATGTGATCTCCGATCAATAGGGGTCATCTACTCCTTTGGATTTACCAGTATTCCAAGTTTGGTGTCAATCAAGCTATTGATTCTCTAAATATAAAGGAGACAGTATATCATGAAGTCCAGTTTGACCCTTGACTATGTGAATCCCACATCAATAGGGTTCATCTACTCCTTACCAGTGTACCAAGTTTGATGTCTGTGAAGGAAAAGTAGAGCAGACATTTTCATCTACTCCTTAGGATGTACCAGTGTACCAAGTTTGACATCTGTCAAGCAAAGGGTTCTCAAGATATTGAATTAACAGTATATTCCCATGTCCAATTTCACCCTTGACTTTTGACATGGTGACCTCAAAATCAATATTGAGCAGACAAGATTTGGTCTACAAACTGACAGGTGCAAAACAATATGTCCCCTCTTTTTCGAATGGGGGGGGGGGGGGGATAAAAATGATTATAAACATAATTCTTATAAATACAGATTGAAATTGGGTTTAAAATTTATTGTTTAAACAATTGTAGCTCACCTGAGTTGGAGACCCAAGTGAGTTGAGAAAATTTTGTCAACAGCCACAAGGATAATTTGTCAAATTACAAATATGCCAGCCTTATGTAGTGTTATGCATGTTTGAATTGTTGCGCACATGAATTGAATGTACGATATCTTTAATTCAAATGAATTTAAGAACAATTTTTTAATAATTGCGTGCATTTGTTATGTTATATTTATCGATATTGATCATATACAGTAAATAAAACTTGATTATCAGGAAGTCACTTGGAGCTCCAAATTAAATGTTCCTTATACAAGATATCTGATCTCTCTCCATAGCAATTGTAATCCGTCATGCCGAATAGCTGACTAAAGACAAAATGAACGGTCGTTCACAATTTAAAAATTTGAAGCTCAGTATTGCAAATGTGTTTACAATGGTAGTTTTTGTCCAGTGTGCCAATTTAAGGGTAAAATTATGAATACACGTCATTTCTTCTCGTCAAACGCAATAATCATAAACATAATGCACTCTATGAAAGACAAACAGAAAAATTGCTATATTGTAAACTGTGGCCCAATTTCTTAGACATATTGTCAGGTAGTGTACAACCTACTTTTTTGTACAATGTTTGAAGTTATAAGGTGCAAACTTCCCAGACCATTCGATATCTGACATATTGGACAGTTTTTGACTTATTACTTACTTTCAAGATCTGTTTCATCACAAAATATGTCCAACCAAAATAAAAAAAAAATTGTGTTTATCTATGTGTTTGTACATATCAGTAACTGTTAATAAATTATTACAAAAAGTTGTAACAGTGACTTCTATAATCATGGAAAAAATTAAGAACATAAAAAATATCAGATGAATATCATACAGAATATCAATGTGTTAGATCATTGGTCTCGGGAGGGGGAGGGTGTGTGTGTCATTGAATGAGATGTATATAAGTAAAATAATATAAATCTTCATAAAATGATAAATATGGGCCTAGTCAAAACTATTATACGCATACGTAACACTGAACACCTACACCATTTGATGCTGATCATGTTGTAAAAAAAGTGCACCGCCACGGCACATGATACGCCCATCACATATTGTTAACAGTATAGATTGTACCCATTAAAACATTTTTTTTTATATCACCTTAATTAAATGTCACAGTGACCTTAAAGTAGGATGCGACACACCTTCTACCTAAGATGCATTAGTTGACCAATTTTGGTGATTCTAGGTCTAATAGTTTTCAAGTTATGAGCCGGACAAGTTTTTGCCATATATGGCCATATCTTCTTAATGAAAAGTCACAGTGACCTGGATTAATGTGCGACACACCTTCTACCCAAGATGTATCTACAGACAAAGTTTGATGATTCAAGGCCTTGTAGTATTTAAGTTACGGGTCGGACACGAAAAAGCTAACAGACGGACGGACATGAACGCCATACCATAATACGTCCCGTCTTAAGACAGGCGTATAAAAATCGCAACTTCTCAGCCTGCCAGAAAAGGCCTGAGAATGTGCGATTGGTTGTAGACCTAAACGTCCAAGATGTTGCCTCGCTTCATTCTGGAAATTTCCATTAGGCTGATTCAAGAATAAAATCACGGATCAAAGAATTTGTGACGAACAGGCATATTTTCTTTATTCAACAATTATCAAAACTTATTCCTTCTTTAAAACCAAAATCAAGCATCGATTAACAACAGATTAACTTCATATCGTATTATCTTAAGTTGTCATTTCAAAACAAAGAAAACTGGCTTAGATCTGCCAAAATGTGTCTGCCACTTTACTCTCATTTTTGCTATTTCAGAGTAGTTTATCGAAAACAAAAGTAGGTTCTTAATTAATTATGCGATATTTACTAATCAAGTAAGATTCTATTATAGCTTATGGACTTCATCTCATATGAAACAATATCAAAAACGTGCAAGCAGTAACTCTGGAGCAAGTGTTTCTGAGTTTATTGGCAAAATTTGTTAATTTACAAGTAAAGATTTAAATATTTCTTTAAAAAGCATGTCAAAAGCCACAATTCATTAAACATGCAAGCATCTTCATGCAGTGTAGATTCAAGTTTGTGTACACCATGACCACGGATAATGGTTGGGCCACAATAGGAATGGGAAATTGCATTTTTACTCCAGGGGAGAGATTCAACTGTTCAGTGAGCAATGCAGCCCGTAGGCCTCTTTTAAAAATGTACTTTGTAACAAACGAACAGTTATACATCTGATGTAAAATTTGCATATCACTTCGTAACATAGCTTTAAACTATTACATGCAAGCACTTCATTCATTTGTACATAATCAAAGAAACTGTATTAATCCAGTGTTCCCAGAACTGATACGGTGGGTTTCTTTAGTCACCTAAATAGTTCAAACAAAATATGGACCACTAATGCTAAAACAAATCAAAGTTTATTCCTTCAAACATAGTGAAAAAAGTTCATTTCATAGCTTGATTGTGAACACTTAATCTCTCCATTGATCACGATTTTTGCTCTGTGTGGGCCGTCATTGGTGTAAACCCTGGAGGTACATAGTCCACGTCCTTGGGGGCAATGGCCAGGAATTTGAATGCATCCCCCATCTCCTGGGGATGCATCAGCCGTTTAACACTCTCCAACAAAGCCTTTCTGGTTTTATCATCTGCATTCTTTAGCAGCACCTGTTTAGAAAGAGTTCTGAAAAATTTTACACAATTCAAAACATACAGCTGTAATAAAACAAAGCATCAGGGATCTCAAATATTTAAAAATGATTTCAATCTACTACAGTAGTGTAGAGTAACAGCTCACACACATAACAGTAGCCTGGCAGATACAAACCATACTGTACAGAATTCTCAATTCACTCAACGTTATTCTTAAATTTTCCAATGATTTTCTTTCATTGGATATTTCGGGATTATATAGAGAATAATACATGGCATGGCAAAATCTGTATCACACTCCATATCAACCCGAGACTCCAATATCAGGCAGAGGGCCGTAGACCCAAGGGCGGGTATTGGTCGAGGGTTGATATGGAGTGTGATACACATTTTGCCATGTATTGTTGTTTTTATCAGATATTTGAAAAAAGTGAATTCTATTAACAGATAAAAGTTAAAAACAATGATTACTGTTTTTGAATGATTTAAGATATTTAATGAATACATTTACTGGTATATGACATAAGATAGCCATTTAGATAATTAATAATTTTATCAATAATTAGGTGTGTCTGCTATGTTTTTTCCCTCTCTCCTTTTATATTGTATTCATATTTAGATACTAATTTTAGATGTTAATTTTATGTTTGTGTATATGTTTTAATGCAGGACCACAATGGAAACTAGCTATATGCTAATTTGTGTTATCCTGGATAAATAAAGGCTATTATTATATAGCTAATAAATAGTCTATTATAAAATCTGCGTAAAATATAGAGAATGTTAGCGTTCAATATCCTGAAAATTTATTGAACGCTAACTTTGCATTGCGTAAATTGTGTGCGCCCGAAACATTCCGAGTATGAGCGTTCAATATTGATGTTACCGTAACGACGTAAACAAGCCAAAATGGCAGACGACGGTCCTCCGAATCTGACAGAGCCGGTATTTGATATCATATTCATTTATTTAAACAAAATGTTTTACTGTATATAAATTATGATGTCCCCATTCACAAAATCAGTTTGCTTCATGCATTAATGACGGGTTTAATATTGAACAGTTAAGAAATGCATGCTGATATTGCACACCTTCACCTTAGATGCCAATATTGATGAATTCTCGTCTATTCTGGAGTATTTTGAGTGAAAAGGGATATAATTTAACAACTAAATACTTTAGCTATATAATAAAAGGGTTATTGAACTTATATTGGTGAATATTGGCACTCGTTGGCTGTCAAAATGCACTCGCAAGCTCGTGCATTTTAACAGCCAATGAGTGCCAATATTCACCAATATGAGTTCAATAACCCTTTATTATTATTATCATTATAGAAGAATTGTTTTAATTCTTTATAGTTTAATATTACTTTTTGTTAAAAATTATCATTAGATTTTAACCAACTCTTATAAATTCCTCAGGTTCTCCAATTCTCCTTGCTAACAATTCCAATGTTCTCTCTTCCATTTCTATCTTTCTCCATTTGTTTACAAAACTATATCATCCGCTTTCAAGCAGAAAAATTCCAAAGTACTCCGAATGAAAATTACAGAAGTGTTCTACTTTGTAGGTCTGGTATACAATAAATTTCAAGATATGCGCGTGCTACTGATGCCATTGATGAAAAGGTTAATTGTTAATAGAAGGGTAGGTATGTCTTGAAATTCAAGGTATGTGTAAACTCCTTTAGCTGGTCACTGTTTTAAAAATAAATTTAAATTCATAAATTGTATCCTACTGTATGACAGTTGAGTTGCATCTGGAGGGTTTGTACAGCAGTAAAGTTGTCTCCCATTTAGAAGATCCCCAGTTAATGTCCCTATACTCATCAAGCATAAAAGAAATAGAACCTCTTTCTCCAGTAGTTACTTGTCACAATAGAAATTTACACATGTACTTTACCTGCAGACGTACTCCAATCCCCATTCCATTCAGAAAATTGTTCTGTGTCACTGGTCCAAATGTTTTCACTACAAAATTTAAATAAGAAAAAGAAATACAGTAAGTTGCTTTAATTCCATGGTGCAAAATCTCAGAATTTTTTACTAGGGCACAATCTTGATGGTTTTCATTTCACATTATAGGAAAATCTACTTTTCAAATGTCTATTACAAAAGCATTGAAATATTTTTAATACTGTATATTATTCACAATGGGTTTAATTTCAAAGAAAAATGAAAGTGAACATAGTGAAATTAAACCATCATGGTAATTTCCCATAAAAATGATAGATAGTGAACATACTGAAATTAAACCATCGTGTTAAAGTAAATCACAACAATGTCGAAAATGATATATATCTATTGCATATCAAATATTCTCTAAACCCAACTATCTTCACCAAAAATTTAAATAATGCAATAACATGTGTATAACAGAACTGTACATTGACAATATTGAACTTGAATATTACGAATTCTGAGGTAACGTGTCCCTGACCTTTATCCCCACAACAATGCTTGAGATAAGCAAAGTCCACATCAGCAGTGAGGTCAGCAGAGCCCGGGTTCTGCAACGGGTCATACAACTTGTGATCTTTAAAACCCTGTAAATACACAAGACCTAGACTTAGACGATCTCCTTCAAATACATATACATGAGAATCACCATATATTGCATGTGTACTTTTTTTAGCGTTTTCAAAATTCAACACAGTATGAGTTTATGCACATTTCATTTCACGCTTCTTCTGTGTATGATAATGAATGGGTAAAGAATTCCATATTTTAGGTACAGACAAATGACAAACAAACTAGGCAGCAACTTCACATCTCCACCAGACAAATGATAAACAAACTATGTAACAAATTCACATCACCAGACAGAATTTTGCTAACCATATGAAGGTATTGGTCTCTGTCACTTTACCCTAAATGTGTCTGTCTTTGTTCCATCATGGCCATAGTCTATAATCATAGCTCGCCCTCCATGATCGCTGATCCTCTGCGACATTTTCTGGACTAGGTTCCCACTTTCTGGGCTCACTTCTACATGGTCTCTCTCATCAGAGTCTGTCATATGCTGAAATTTCATAGTAGTATATATCCAGTTATTTGTTCCCTTGATTACCACTATGCAGCATGGAATAAAGCACTAGATTTATATGGCAAGTAAAAAGTACAAGCAAATCTAAACTACATAACTTAGTGTACATGTGACATCTTAAAGTGCATCCATTCCTCAAAGCATGTTACAATTGATCAGGACATTTATTATGTATACATGTTTTTATCCCCCCCCCCCCCCCCCCCACAAGGCTATAGTCTTAATTATGTTTGTGCTTAGCTGTGTCAGCATGTACTTCAAAGTGTATGTGTTTCTACATCAATAAGATCACATCAAAACTACACCTTGGTTTTTATTCAAATTTTCACAAATCACTCACGAATTAGATAAATGACTAGACTCAATAGCCTATAGGAGTCAAGAGTGGCCCTAATTCCGACTGATTTGTCAACCACATGAATAACAAATCTGTCAGCAGAAATTTGTTGTTAAATTGGTAAATTCACTTATTAATAATTTTGACCATGAGAAATACCTTTGAATTGTGATTTCTTAAGGTCTTGTTTATTAAAGAATGGCAATACACACACAGTCACTCAAATCTTACTGTGAGAAATATCTTAGAATTGTGATCTCTGAAGCTCTTATCAATTACAGTAATACAGTCTGAGAATTTAACGGTAGACCGATTATAGACTGTGGCTATGCCAAATGAAGTCGGGCCATGCCATGTGCGAATAAGATATTAATGTCTATGCTAAATTCTAAGAAACAAAGGAATAATCATGATATGTGTGTGTGAGATAATGCACTTAAAATAAATATTTTCCTTACAATTGTCAAAATCTATTTTTGTGACCTGGATTTTCCTTCTGTTAATGTTAAAGTATACGACTAAGTGTCTAAGCGGTCTGAAGATTATGACTAGTGCTCAAGACAAATTGTTCAGCGTATGATTTGTATGTCTTTAAATGTTGATGCTTTTTTTAAAATCTGCGTTGGTGAAGTTTAATAGGATTGATTTTTTAATAGAAATTTTCCTCAACAATATAACTAGGGTTGTCCTTTTCTTCTTTATTTCCCAAATATTGCAAGAATGTCAAAACAAAATGATATACATCTGACTTAGCAAAAATAATTTTGAGGTGAACGTCAACAAATGAAGTGTAAATGATTTCGCAATTAAAGTATTTTCAAGGCACAAAGCCTGGCATTAAACCAAAAGATATCAAACAAACAAAAGAATCAGAATAAGAAAAACACAAGCTATATGAAAAAGAAGAAAGAAAACACAAATTCAAGCCACTCTGGCAGAACAGACAAGTATGGTTAAAGTTCGAGGGGAGAGAAATGTGGTGCGTTCCCTGCAAAGAGTTTTGGTCAGGTCTATGCCGTATCAAAAAGACGTAGGCCTACTGTCTATGCCATTTAAAAAGTTAAATTCTCAGACTGGTAATGCAGTCACTAAATTCTTACTGTGAGAAATGGCTTAGCATTGTGCTCTCTTATTAACTAAAGTAATGCAGTCACTAAATTCTTACTGTGAGAAATATCTTAGAATTGTGCCCTCTTATCAACTAAAGTAATGCACAGTCACTAAATTCTTACTGTGAGAAATATCTTAGCATTGTGCTCTCTTATTAACTAAAGTAATGCGCAGTCACTAAATTCTTACTGTGAGAAATGTCTTAGAATTGTGCCCTCTTATCAACTAAAGTAATGCACAGTCACTAAATTCTTACAGTGAGAAATGCCTTAGCATTGGTGGTTGGTCCTCTTGACATGATAAAACGTAGACCTCCTCCTTCTTGGATATCCACCATAACCTCATTCCATTCACCATCTTTCTTCTGCAACACAAAAATAATATACATAAATAATTTATCAATCTTTTTCAATATATGATATTTTAATATACAATCTATACCAAGAATTCTGTATTGCTGGCTTTCATGTGTAGGACATCTGGATCTGATTAAAACATCCTGTCATTAAGAATATAGATGTGTATCACTATATGCCAAAATGAAGTCTTCATAATGAGAAATTAACAGGCTGCTTGGGACAAAAATTAATGAACTTTGAAGAAAATTTATTTACTGTCATTGGATGATGACATTTTTACTGTCATTAGTGATAAAAATCAGAACTACATATATATCTGCTATAGATAAACTGGTGGACACCTGAAATTTATATATAGGTAACACGTCAAAGAACTCGTGAGCGATGAAACAGGAGCGCTCCTTAGGAACCTGGTCCAGGAACCGATGCCAATGCACATCCGGTCCAAATTTGGTTTTCTGACTCTGGTACTCTGCTACTGTGTCGTCAGGGGTCGTACTCCCTGTGAGAGCCTGTGATTGAAGTTGAATCATCTTTGGACTGACCTCCACCAAATGCAGGGTTACCGCTTTGTTGAATTCTTGAAATTGTGAAAAAACCTAGAAAAAGCATTGTACATTTGACATGTCAAAACTTGAAAGAAGTACATTTGTACATGCAGTAGGAAAATATATTCGAAATATCTTTAAATTGTTGTCATACACTAATGTGAAAAAACAATCTTTCAAAAAAAAAACCCAACTTCAAACAGATGTGTTTTTGAAAACACTTATGCTTCTGTATGGTGGCAAAGTACCTCTGGTACTCAAAGAAAGTATTTTGGACAAACAGACAGACCAAAAACTATGCCCTCAAGTCTCCGATTACAGGGGCATGAAAACTGGTATGTCATGGAATCTAGACCTGTGCAAAACAATTATCCAGTTTCACTAGCATGATCCCAGAGCGAAAATAACTCTGAATTCCTTTCATAACCAGAGAACTGAAAAGGAACTTAGCAAACTATTTGTGAATTTTTAACATAACATTTGGAAATGAGAAATATGAATTTATGTGTTTATGTCACACAGTGGAGACATAAAAAGTTCTGAGCACCTCAAACTCATCATATCATGTGTTTATGTCACACAGTGGAGACATAAAAAGTTCTGGGCACCTCAAACTCATCATATCATGTGTTTATGTCACACAGTGGAGACATAAAAAGTTCTGAGCACCTCAAACTCATCATATCATGTGTTTATGTCACACAGTGGAGACATAAAAAGTTCTGGGCACCTCAAACTCATCATATCATGTGTTTATGTCACACAGTGGAGACATAAAAAGTTCTGGGCACCTCAAACTCATCATATCATGTGTTTATGTCACACAGTGGAGACATAAAAAGTTCTGGGCACCTCAAACTCATCATATCATGTGTTTATGTCCCACAGTGGAGACATAAAAAGTTCTGGGCACCTCAAACTCATCATATCATGTGTTTATGTCACACAGTGGAGACATAAAAAGTTCTGGGCACCTCAAACTCATCATATCATGTGTTTATGTCACACAGTGGAGACATAAAAAGTTCTGAGCACCTCAAACTCATCATATCATGTGTTTATGTCACACAGTGGCAACATTACAAAGCTCTAAATACTTCAACCTTATCATGTCATGTATTCCTGTCACACTGTGGTGACATATAAAGTTCTGAGCACCTCACCCTCATCATGTCAGCTGCCAGGGTACCTCTGCCTGGTCCCAGCTCCACGATCTGTAGCTTGTCTGGCTTACCCATTTGCTGCCATTCGTACACACACCAGATGCCTATCAACTGAAAATAAATTGTGAAAAAAATTACAAAACATCTTATGATTTTAGATTTGTAATACATGTACTAAAGGCTTGTGAATTTCTGAACTACAACAGCAACTAAGAATGTAAAGTAAATTTAATACAAACTTCCTTTAAACTGCACCTCTGAAGTCAAAGTGTAGATTTTTTTGTATTTGAAAACATGTGAATATTTGAATATTTATATGTACGTAAAGGAGAAGGTAGAATAACAAGAATATATGGTCCCTATTTGGAGAAACAATGTAAATCATATTGAGTATCCAAATTCATGCCTACCGGGGTATGTCTATGAAGTCCCGTAAGCCTTGAATTTTGACGTTTGGATTTCAAAATCAATAGGGTTTTTCCTTAACAAAGCTACATGTGAAGTATCAAATCAACTGAGCAAAAAATGTGGCCTGTAGAGTATTTACTACCTCAGTGTTACACACATACTCATCCACACACGAGCAGTCTCATGATTATATCCCCTCTCACAAAACATAGGGAACACACTTGCCTACCTCTCAAACTTACATTTTTTTTTAAAACTTAAATTTGCTCAAATCTGTGACGATCCTCTGACATTAGACACTCACAATCTTGATCATGATTATATATTTTTACTAAAGTATCATTTTGAAATAAATTCTTACTAGGTTTCATGGTTTTAAGTTGCTCTAGATCTGTAGCTCTCTGAAAAAATACCATAGATTCCTTATTTTACCGAGTACTTAATATTTGAAAATGACTTGTATTTGTTAAATCGTGTGAACATGAATTCGTGTGTCATTTGCAATCAAAATCAAGAGTTCTTACATGTAATTTAGTAACAAAAAAATCAAAAACAGGTAATTTTGTTTTGCGAGTGATGATTCTCGCGAAATTATGTCATAATAAATTTAGGAATCTACAATACAGAGATCTTATCCATCCCCATCCCAATATTTTTTTCAGAGAGCCACAGATCTGCAGCTAGGTTTTAAGTCTATCTTGAAATATACCGTAGCAAAAATGGGGGCCACAGGGTTACTTATCCTACTTTGTCCTTTCTCTGTAAGATGTTTTTTTTTTTAAATGAATCAATTTCACTTTCCCTTACCTCTCCAAACATTTGGCTAATTTCTGGTGATGTGATGTAGTCCCCACTGTGTCCAAACACCTCATTGTTAATGTAGTAACCCTACACGTAAACAAAGTCACACAAACGATGTTTCAGCAAGAAAATTACATTTAGAATTGAAAATAAAATAAATACAGTTGAACTTCAGTATTTCGAACATCAATATCTTGAATACCATGGATATGCTGAAGTGAGTTGGAAGTCCCACCTATATTTTCTTTATGTATTTTAACCTCAATATCTCAAACCCTTAGATCTTGAAGTTTTTATCACTATAATCAGCCCCATTCAGTTCAAGATAATGACATTTGACTGTGCATGTATATACACAGATAGGCCTATAACAATGGTCAGATTGTGCTTAAGGATAAATAATTTACATGCTTATCAAAATTGTCAACATATGACTGAATGAAAACTATAGGACATGTGCAATATTGGCATGGCCATGTAAAAAATGCAATCTTAAGTATAAAATCATCAAGAATAAATTGCTCTTTCTTCACAATAAACCAGCTATTTGATGTCATATTAACTTAAATAAGAATAAATCGTTCTTCACAATAAACCAGCTATTTGATGTCATAAACTAAATAAGGACTGAAAAAGTTAGTGCATTGGATATACATGCACCATTCCTATTTCTTGAAGAATCATTCTGAGAAAGGATTTGCACATTCATTGGCAGGAGATTCTGGCGATTGATCGACTGTCATGAACATGTTAAACACAGGAAGAGTTTTTATGTGCTTACAGTGACAGGGTTAATTAGGACTTCTTTCATGTACTCTGCAACAGTGAGAGGACCATTGGCCTTGATCCGAGTCGTCAAGTGTCGCATAAACAATTCCTTCAGATCTAGTGGTTCCTGTGTACATAATCCTCGACTCAAATCATGTCTTCTTCCTGCAAATTGTCAGAATATCATATATTTCAAGTTTAAAATGAACATCACATGTGGGCAATACAGGTAAATAGTAAATGCACTATCTATATGCATGCATGATAATTCTAACACAACAAAAGTGTTTAAAATGAACATGTACAACATCTATTCAATATATGGTAATCCCATAATTCACATGACATGGATAAGTGTTCGGGATGAGGTTAGGGGGCATATATGTTGGCATCATGTCTATGGGGACGCATTCATGTGTGAGTGTGCTGGTTTTCACAAGAAGGTTAACTAAGGTTCCAGGGGCAGATCCAGAAATTACAGTTGGGGGGGGGGGGTGCACGTACATTATTCAGGGGGTCTTGAAGCCCCCATTGGGTCCAGGGCGAAGTCCTGGTTGGGGCCCAGGGGACAAAGCCCCTGAGAGTTCCTGGATTTTACAGATTTTATAGGGCTTGAAATATGTCCCCTAAGTAGTCATTTTTACTACTTACTGTCATTTTTAATGAGGTGAAATTAATAAAATGACACAATTTTTGAGGGTTTTTGGAAAAAAAGGAAGTTCTAATAAAAGTAATTCAATAAATTAAAAGATTTTTGTCATTTATTCCTACAAGAGTGGAAGAAAGTATTGCTTCTTTTAACGTTTATGTTTTTTCTAAACAAGAGACCATGAAAATTCTAAGGGGAGGGGGGTGTGTGCACCAGCTGCGTGCGTCCCCCCCCCCCCCCCCCCCCCCCAATTACCCAATACTGAGTTCTCAATAAAAAATGCACTTTCCAACTCAAGCAGTCACTTTAAAATACAATATTCTATCAGAAAGGATGCATGCATAGTTTACAAAATCGCACCTATAAATACAACTGGGCAAAAGACTATACATATACAGGATCCCCCCATGTTTTGTGGTTTGATATGATTTATATTCAACTCTATGTGTTTTACTAACACTGAGCTAGCTTGGCCATGGTTTCACAATTCATATTCAACTTGTGTGTTTTCTATCCGCTCCTCTATTGGCCATGTCGCAATTGAAGATCTGGTTTTAATCAGATTGAGAAAACACACAACGAGTTGAATATAAATCATATCAAACCACAAACCATGCCAGGAGATTCTTTTTATCACATGTTAACCCCCCCCCCCCCCCCCCCCCCCCCCCCGAAAACACACAACGAGTTGAATATAAATCATATCAAACCACAAACCATGCCAGGAGATTCTTTTTATCACATGTTAACCCCCCCCTCCCCCCCCCCCCCCCCCCCGTTATTCATTTACATCACTGTATAGGTCTATAGTTGGAAATTTTGCTTCGCTCTTACATTTTGTAACTACGTAAAATTGACGTTTTTTGTGACGTCACAAACGGCGTAGGAAAACAGTGTAATAATTAAAATTTATGCAATGGGTGATATATAAACTGTATAAAGAAGTAAACATGTGTTAAAAAGATTTTAAAAAGGTGATGAAATTCATTACTTCCTAATCTGTTTGCTCCTACGAGCCTAGAAAACACAGACCACGTCAGACCAGTGATATTTCTACGTGACATTGCACACACGTGCATTTCTTCGACATTGGAAAACCCCCTTCTCCAAATGACCTCGATTTCGAATGATAATTCGCCACGTCTGGTATATCTATATTCATCCGCAAAGTGATTTCATTGCCTACTTTGAAACAAATTTACTTTTATTTTAATGTAAATTTATTTAAAACTTTTTAGAAAACATATATTGGCATGAAACTTAAGGTTTTACGAATTTATCAGATATTTGTCAATGGACTATATTTCGTTATTTAAGCGACTTCGCATCCTCTTTTGGGTTATTGGTGCGTGATATATTTAGAATCAAAACAAAAATTAGCATATCCATATGTCTTACTGGGCGGTGTAGTAGTGGTAAAATAATTGGTATTATAAATGACTTCATTACTGCTGAAGTTTCTCATCTTGGCAACCATACTTCCTTTGCTGTTGTATGCAAATAATGGAAGCAAAAGTCACCCTAATCCATGCTTTTGCAAGGTAAGGGCCTAGAGGGTTTTAATTTCGAATTTCCTCATGAAGATTCAAACAACACGCAGTTTTCCCGACGGCGGTTATGTTAGACAAAATGAAACAAAGAACGATAATATTTGTTTTGATTTCGAAAGGGAGATTTCGATCTTCTCATTGCACTGTCAATTCAGGTCACAGTTTGGTGATTTTACGAATTTCTGAAAGCAAACTATCACTATTAGGTTCAGCACAACCTCTGTATTTAGCTATATAGATTTATAAAGCTACAGTATTTGAAATAGCTTGATTAAGCTAGTTTAGATTTAATTAGTTTGAACTTCTTAAGTGCAATGGCATAACCAGAAAGTCGCATAATTTTTTAACATGTTTATTCTTTTGAAAGTAATCACAACACCACAGTTCTAATTCGGTTAGTTAGTTTTATATTGTTTAACGTCCCTCCCAGGAATTTTTCACTCATATGGAGACGTCACCATTGCCAGTGAAGGGCTGCGAAATCTAGGCAGGCTTATGCTTAGCGCTCATGACCTTTGAGAAGGAAGGGATCTTAATTTATCATGCCACACCTGCTGTGACACACGGCCTCAGTTCTTGCAGTCTCATCCAAAGAACCGCCCCATTTAGTCACCTCTTACGACAAGCAAGGGGCACTGAGGACCTATTTCAACACGGATCCCCATGGGAGCTGTTCTAATTAGAGTTCAGAACAATATTACATTGTTTTAAGAATGTTCTTGAAAAGAGAATTTCTTTTATGTTGTTAACTGTCCGCTACCCTGTGTGCATTGAAGCATAGATAAGTATCATGATGACTTTACAATATAGTTCATGAAGCATTTTTTGTTTACAATGTGTTGTATGAAGTACAGGACTCGGTGATCGAAATTCGATTATTATGCTTTTAGAAATTGAATTGATAAACAATTTGAAATAGCTAAATCAACCTATTTCAAATAACTCTATAAAGCTATATAGCTAGATGTAGAGATTGTGCTGGACCTGACCATATCATAGTCATTAATGTGTATATTGCTCAATTTGGGTAGCAGATGCAAATTAAGTATAAGTTTTCTCAGATGTATCTATTTACATTCAGATTACATGTACATGTTAATCTGTGCACAACATTTTGTTGAAAGGTTACTTTGTTGAATTGACATTTCATGAAATGTTTCGTTGACTGAAAAAATTAGGGAATGCAACCGACAAAATTTCTTGAAAAAGAATAAGTGATTCTGCATATGATCTGCTGTAGTGTGCATGCTCATGCATGTTCTATTTTAAATCAGAATCATACTACTATTGGTTAATGGAAAAATGTATGAATTCTTTTACTGTGTATTTCAAAATTTGTTATCACAGAAGAAGAATCCGTGATAGCAGTGTGTTTATTGTTAGACCATGACGATCACATGACAGCTTGTTTCCAATACACGAGAAACTCCAGCTAATTTTTTATTTTTGTAACATTTGTTAGTTGGAGAGCTGAATACACCACTGTACATATGATGATAATGATATTCATTGGTTTCGTCGAACTAGTAATGGAAAAAACACACTATTACAGTGTAAATCAACATCATTGTAACATCAGTGCATTAGCTCTGAGGTATAATTTCAAAAGAACTGCTCAGCAACAAATTATACGGAGCAAGAAGAAAAAAACAACCTTGTAAAAAATGATGAAATATGTTGTATTGGATGTCATATACACAATGATTTTGCTATTGAGCTAGTTTGAAATTCTTGACAAACTTTAACAGTGAAAATTTAAAATCCACATAGAATTGTATGAATTACAAATATCATGTTTATAAAGAATATGTTTAGGGTACTTTAGGACTGAAATAATTTTATAGATACTTGATAGTGTAAAACTTTTCCCCTAAAACACCTGCTGTCCTCTTTAGAGATAAATTTATCTGACACGTAGGACACTATGATTTATATTCTGTATATGATGCTGTTTTCGGCATATTGATTCATGCTGCAGTATTTATATTTAATCAAAGTAACAGTCAGTCAGGTGTGACATTTAATTAAATATATATGGGAAATCAATGCAATATTAAATCAGTTTGATTAAGGGGTGAGATCAAAAGATTGATGTTGGATAAAAATCTAAATTCAAATAGTCAGGGGGAGGGGGGATAAAAACTCCTGGTAGTTTCTGTCATGACATCGATTACACTTAGTGGGAAAAGAAAAATACCAGTGACTGTTAAAAACCACATAATAATATTACATTTTAATGAATATTTAATAGTTTTAATGTACACTTTAATTTGTGAATAAAAAAGTAGAAAAGGTGTACAGAGTGTTATTAATTTATACTCGTGTATGTTTTTACTTGTTAATGGATTAGTTTCAACATTCATCATATATAGTTTTAAGGGGATGGGGTCTTGGTGAAAACTATGTAAATTTAGTTTTTTTTATGGTCAGACATTGATCTTTTGTCCTCGCCTCTAAAATCAAACCTTTCATTTTACAATTATTATACCCCCCCCCCCCCCCCCCTCCAAACGAAGTTCAAAGGGGTATATAGGAATCACTGTCTGTCCTTCCGTCTGTCTGTGCAGATTCGTGTCCAAGCCATAACTTCTTTGTTCTTTGACTTAGGCATACCATATTTGGCACACAGGTGGATCACAATGAGACGATGTGTCATGTACCTTCATGACCTCCATATGACCTTGACCTCAAGGTCAAAATTAAAGGTTTTTACAATGGATTCGTGTCAGGGCCATGACTTTGTTCTTTGACATAGGCATACCATATTTGACACATGAGTGTATCACCATGAGATGATGTGTCGGGTACCTTCATGACCTTTATATGACCTTAAACTTTGACCTCAAGGTCAAAATTGATTATAGGGTTTTGACATAGTCATACCATAAGACATGGGTGTATCACCATGAGACTATGTGTCATGTACATTCATGACCTCTTTATGACCTTGAACTTTGATCTCAAGGTCAAAATTATAGGTTTATGCCATGGATTTGTGTTCGGACTATATCTTCCATTTTCTTCTACAAAGGCATTTTATATTTTTACACTCAGGAAAGAGGTAATTTATACCTATTAACACCTTTTGGGAAATTGGGGTAAGCAGTGGGTATTCTTAGTGAGCATTGCTCACAGTACCTCTTGTTTAGATTGACACTGCCCACTCAGAGAGAAAAAATGACTATTTCTGGAATCCTTGGAAAGGAAAATATCTTTAAATCAGAATTTTTATTTATTTTTTGTTGTTGTTGTTACGACAAAAGTTTAAATTATTTTGTTTCCATGCATCAAAGCAGAATTTGATATAAAAGCATGATATGAATAACTGTTTAAATGTGAATAACTGCATGTAGATTTATCTTGTTAGCTTCAAGGTGAAGTAGATGACTGTTCTTGTAAGGTGGAGAATTTGGACTCCTTAAACAACAGAAAGATTTATCCCATTCTGAAGAGCTTGCTACAGAGGGACTACTTTAGGTATTTCAAGGTAATGTAGATTGAACATCGTATATTGGCAAGATTTGTGTTGCCTCTCACACCTGATAAATTCTTTTTACCTTCATCTTCAGGAGTACATGTGTTTCTCAAAATGATCATGCACAGAAAAAAATTGAGTGATGAATTTCAAAATGTGATGGGCCATCAAATATAAGCAATTCAGAACTTTCAAGGCCATCAATGTAAATTCGAACCATAAGTGAATTAAATTAGTACCAACGGAAGAAGTACTTTATAGATACTTAGGAGTGGGACTTTGAAGGCCATAGAAGGACAGATTTACTAATGCACTACGTCAGCATATTCTGCCGAGCGAAACTGCTATATTACAGTGTTGTTGATACTTTTAGTACTCAGGACATAGTACATAACAGAGCTGAGAGAGAGAGAGAGAGAGTACTCAGGACATAGTACATAACAGAGCTGAGAGAGAGAGAGAGAGAGTACTCAGGACATAGTACATAACAGAGCTGAGAGAGAGAGAGAGAGAGAGAGAGAGAGAGAGAGAGAGAGAGAGAGAGAGAGAGAGAGTACTCAGGACATAGTACATAACAGAGCTGAGAGAGAGAGAGAGAGAGAGAGAGAGAGAGAGAGAGAGAGTACTCAGGACATAGTACATAACAGAGCTGAGAGAGAGAGAGAGAGAGAGAGAGAGAGAGAGAGAGTACTCAGGACATTGTACATAACAGAGCTGAAAGAGAGAGAGAGAGAGTACTCAGGACATAGTACATAACAGCTGAGAGAGAGAGAGAGAGTACTCAGGACATAGTACATAACAGCTGAGAGAGAGAGAGAGAGAGAGTACTCAGGACATAGTACATAACAGCTGAGAGAGAGAGAGAGAGTACTCAGGACATAGTACATAACAGCTGAGAGAGAGAGAGAGAGAGTACTCAGGACATAGTACATAACAGCTGAGAGAGAGAGAGAGTACTCAGGACATAGTACATAACAGAGCTGAGAGAGAGAGGGGGGAGAAGGAGAGAGAGAGGGGGGGGAGAGAGAGAGAGATGTGAATAAATTGTTTTTATGTTTTGTTTATTAATGAGTTTAATGTTTTATGAAATCAGGACTTGTCTTTTTGTAGGTGAATTTAATGAAGCCATGTCCATTTTGGTCAGATGACAGTCGCTGTGCTCTGAAGGACTGCCATGTTCAATCCTGTTCAGAGGTAAATTATTAGATCCTCCCCTCCTCACATTTTGTATAGGAATTAATGTATCTGTCCATTCATCCTATTCCAGCCCTTAGCTTTGGAATGGAGAAACATTCAAACATTAGCCTGCTCCAATGTGTGGAAGGATAACAAAAGATATTAACTTACTGTTCCAAAAGAATGAGTTTTACAAACAAGTTTGAAGTGGTATAACTTAGTGATCAAAATTGTCACGAATGAAAAATTAAGGACATTTGTGATAAAGTGGTATTTGAAATTTGGCTGAATGTGGCTAAAAATGGCAATTATCATAATATAGAATCAACCTCCATGGAGCTTGAACAAGCAATCAAGAAATTACCATCCAATTGCCTTAATCAACTGCCAGAGCTAACTATAGAGGCTATAGATTTGAAAAGGATAAAGATTGTATTTCTGATGTTGTTTTTTCCATAATGGTGTACTTCCATTAAAAAAATTATGACAATGTGTTTTTCCGTGTGATAACTTGTGTATCACACTACGAGTATGGAGAGTCCAAAGTTTTATATCGGAATATGATTAGTGAAAAAAATTCTCTGAAGAACAATAAGGCAACAGATTGTAAATACGATATGCAAGCTTATCTGTATACTCAATTACATAAATTGTAATATTAAAATGGTATCAAATCACCTTAGTCATCTAACGGAAACATTTCATGCCCCCCTCCCTACCTATTGCATTTCTTCGTGATAGCTACCAAATTCCGCATTTATGATTTAATACTAAGAAAACTTTCATTGCACTAAAAATATAAAGCATGAAAATCTGTTATCTGCCATTACATGTATTTAAGTTACAAAGTTAGCAGGTTGAATTTGGAAAGGAGAAAATTACAAGAATACCCTTTTCTTTAAATATCTTAAATGATAATTATGAGCCTGAATTTGATCAAATGATTATTATCATTTTGAGTGATGTGAACATGGTTTTTTCATCTGTAAGCATTTTAAGTTCAACTTCTCTTTATCAATAATCTGAATTCTGTCCTCAAGCACTCACACGAATTAGTTATTAGTGTCTGTTCTATGTCTCTTTCAATCTTCCATTCATAACTGGAAATCATCAGCTATTGGTGAAGTGCCACATATTTTCTTATTTTGCCCAGCTGATTGATGCTGTTTTTAAAAGTAGCCAGGCGTGAACGTGAAAGAATGAGAGATATACGTTGACCTCCCCGTCTGATGGCATTGGGTTGGTCTATAAATGTTAATCTATCAATCTATCTATTCATAACCATTAAAACAAGTGTCCTGGGGAAACATCCCCCACCCCGGGGTATCAAACTGCAATCTTATTGATAAAAACATTTGATTTATTTGTGAGCTATAAGTATAGTGTTTATACCTAAAGGTCTTATTTGCGCATTGTGAATTTTTAGGCCTAACCACTTGTGGGCCTTTTTGAGTCAACACATTTTGGATCTTAATTGATGAAAAATTACAACTTCATCTTATTTTCAAACTTACCTTATGTTTATTAACTTAATTCTATCATCAAAGATTTTCGTTATCATATGATATAGACAAACACTATGCATAGGTTTACAGCATGTGATATCATAATTTCATATAATAATATGAGGGAATCGAAAAGAAATATTTAGCCATATGTAATTAAAATGTCACAAATATAACAGGCATTTTGTGGAATTCAATATGTGGACAAATTACTACCCCCCCCCCCCCCCTAAAAGTTGGCAATTTGTTGACTATCTTTATTCCATTGTTGAGTCACATGATATCATTCACAAAAGAAAACGAATATGGTCTGTAAACATGCCCCAAAACTAAATGGTGACTATAGATTGATATGCTTATTATCTGTGTTTCACAGGCATTCCATGAGGCAAACATGCAGAGGCAATAAAAGCCAGTAAATTATAGTAAATATTGAGTGATTTTCACCATACAGTGTCACCAAGAGCCAGGCTTGTGATGTCATTGTTACATCATTGTGAATGATTAATAATCATATGCCAGCAGTAGGGTTTAGCATAGAAAAATGTTATGATATTAAAGATACTATACCATCAGTTAAATTTTTTTAAAAAGTATTTGGGCCATTTTGGTCCTTAGAGCCCCTAGCTCTTTAAATGGTGAGGAAAGAAATCTTCTGAAAATGATATGTAAATATTCTCATGGAGTGCACTGTTGTACACTTTATATTGGTCTTGGTAAAATGTAAGATTTTTAAAAGTCATGTCTCTTTAAGAAATATATGACAAAGGTGAGCACCATGGTCTATTGACCTTTTATTGATTCAAACTAGTAATGTATAGGTGTAATTCTCTACAGACGTTGGGCTTAAGATTGATTTTTATGAAATGATTTCTCTTCAAGGATGAAGTACCAGAGGGTTTGAAAGCAAATGGAAATGGAAATTCTAAAGAAATCAATAAGGTACTAGGATTTAAGCTTCCACGCATCAATTGTACAATGTATTATATTTAGAAATTGTACCCAATACCTAATAAAACTGTTCAGATTTGAAGGCTTGAATTTAAAATCAAAATTTTGTTGTTGTTTTTTTTTTCATATTGTCATTACCTACGATATTTTTGTTTTATTATATTTTTTATCAAATATTATGTATCATTGTGTCTTTTCCTTTTATCATAATTGTATAAATTGATATTTATGTATAATTCTATGCAATATGTAATATTTTACAATTTTGTTACACTTGATTTTGGTAGTACTCAGAGGAGGCACAGAAAGAACATAACTGTGATCAAGAGAGAGAACTCAGTGCCTTAGATCGGACCATTAGGTGAGTATCATGTGTCACAGCTGTAGTTGTCACAATGTGGCATAGTCAGTTGTGTTGATAGTAACAAGGTGATGAGACGTACCATTAGTTATAGATGTTTTTCTATTTCAGTGCTGAGAGTTTGGAAGCCTTCAAAAATTGGACTCGCCATGACGACAGACAAGAGACGTTCTGTGAGATAGATGGTAAAAAAAAAATTTTTTTAATATAATTTATTTATTTTTTTGGTTACATACAATACATCAGACACTTACACAAACATACCTTTCATACATGCATACATCTCCCTGTGGTTTAGGTTACTTGCTGTACAATAGTGAAAGTAATAATAATAACAATAATACATGTACTAAAATAATGACAAGTACATGTAGTCATAATTAATCAATTGCAAAAATATTTTCCCACTTCATCCATATTTTATCAAAGTTATGTATTTTAAATGTTTGAATTGCAGCATATTTCTCTACATGATATTTAAACTTTAAGTGACATAGTAATCCAACAAGATTTGGTTCTTTATTCTGCATTAAACAGATAAATATGTATTGTTTAACATATAGAATTATAAAGTTTATAGCTTTATTATTTAAAGACAGTGGAATTTCACCAAATATTATATTTGACACATTAAAACCAATTCTTTCTGAAATTTTTCTATATATATGAAGACTTAACTCACTCCACAATGTTTGGGTCTTATTACAAAAAGTAAAAATATGTGTTATTGTTTCAATATTACTTGTCAAAAGATTTGACAAAATCTACAGAGATCATTTGTTTTAACACTAATGTTTAGATGGTAAAATTTTATGATTAGCTTGGAAAATTGCCTTGGAAACCTTCATTGTAGTTTAGTTCATGACAGTTATAAAAGGTTTTGATATTTCATGGTTTTTGAGTAGAAGGATTAATTTGTTCACATCATGAGTAGAAGGATTAATTTGTTCACATCATGAGTAGAAGGATTGATTTGTTCACACTTTGAGTATAAGGAGGGATTTGTTCACATCTTGAGTAGAAGGATTGATTTGTTCACACTTTGAGTATAAGGAGGGATTTGTTGACACTTTGAGTATAAGGAGGGATTTGTTGACACTTTGAGTATAAGGATGGATTTGTTCACATATTGAGTAAAAGAATGGATTTGTTCACATCATGAGTAGAAGAATGGATTTGTTGACATTTTGAGTATAAGGATAGATTTGTTCACACTTTGAGTATAAGGATGGACTTTTTTTACAGATGACGATACCCCAGACTGTCAGTATGTAGACCTGCTGTTGAATCCAGAGAGATACACTGGTTATAAGGGTGCATCTCCTCACAGGATCTGGAACAGTATTTATGAGGAAAACTGCTTCAAGTAAGTAACGTTATGTGATACAGTGTGTGTATAGATTGATCATCACACCAAGTAAAAAATCCATCTTTTGAACATTGTGTGCATGAATATTTACATGTACATGTACTTTACTTATTGTTGTGTGTCGTTTGAATCACCTAAGTGTCCCTGGATATCCCTCAACATCTCCTTTGTCCCAGAAATACCCCTAACCTCCCATTGGTCCCAGAAATACCCTTAACCTCCCATTGGTCCCAGAAATACCCTTAACCTCCCATTGGTCCCAGAAATACCTTTAACCTCCTAATGGTTCCAGAAATACCCTTAATTTCCCATTGGTTCCAGAAATACCCTTAATTTCCCATTGGTCCCAGAAATACCCTTAACCTCCCATTGGTCCCAGAAATACCGTTAACCTCCCATTGGTCCCAGAAATACCCTTAACCTCCCATTGGTCCCAGAAATACCCATAATTTCCCATTGGTCCCAGAAATACCCCTAACCTCCCATTGGTTCCAAAAATACCCCTCAGTCTCTCTTTGGTCCTCAAAATACCCCTTAACCTCGGTCCCGAAAATACCTCTCAACCTCTCCTTGGTCCAAGAAATACCCCTCAGCCTCTCCTTGGTCCCAGAAATACCCTGTCCTCTCCTTGTTCCCAGAAATAAACCCCTAACTTCTCTTTTATCTCAAAAATGCCACCAATCTCTTCTTGGTCCGATGTATATCCTCTAACCTCTCATTGTTTTTGTTGCTATGTCATTCCCAGCTGTACCCCATGTTTTCCAGTGCAGCCTCCTCCTTCTCCCAAATCGTCTGACCGTGGCTTTGTGTGCAACCTTCATCTCACATTATTGGATTTTTTTGTTGAGTTCATTATCTGAAAGCCTGTTTAGGCTGCCATTGTCAAACTTTGTTTGATGCAGAATTTCAGTTCAAGATGTCTTGCAGAAATATTAATTGATAGCTTGCATAATTCTTACAAAACTCCACTTTTAAATATATGACTCTTTTGTCTGCTTTGTTGAACAGACCTGAAGGAACTGTATATGGATCGAAGAAGACATTGGCAGGTAGGCAGATTAAAACTACACAGAAATTAGCAAAACATCTGTACAATCAATTTCAAGATCAATGTACATTTGTCACAGTACACTGTAATTTGTAATCTTACAGCTTTTAAACAAATATTTTAAAATGATTGTTTGTTAGAACCTTGCTTTTGCTAGATGTTACCTCTTTATGTTCAAGACTGTTTCAGAGGTTTGTTTTAGCACAACTGTATATGTACTGCACAGGTTTTCTTTTCTTTCACAAATCTTTTTAATAATTTTAATTAGATTGGTAGCACTTAAAAATTCAAATTGAAAAACACCTTTTTTTTTAATCTAGTGTTTCCAGGATTAATATATGGTAATGTCACTACGAATAGGAAATTATTTTTTTCCCCACTTAAACATACGTCTCCATAACATGAAAGGAAATCCGACCCTGTCCCCATCATGCTGAAGTCCAAAGTTTGATTTGTTATGGAATTTTACTTCTTTTTTTCCTGCAGATGACTTCTTCTTATGTATTAATGGTTTGGTTTGGTTGTAGATTAACTCTTTTTGAATCAATTTTTGAAGATCACAATTGTATAGATATACCTGGCCATTGGTACAATCCCTCTAACTTCTTTATTTCATTAATTTGCATTTCATATGGTGTTTTAGTTTACATTTCATTTTTATTTTTAGATCACCTGAGCCATATACCCTAGTGAATTTTTCTGATCACAATTTGTTTGTAGTCTATTGTCTGTTTTTGTCAGTGATAACTTTTGACTACTTTCCATCAATTTTAACCAAACTTGACACAAAGAATCCATTGGTAAAGGGGATTCAGAATTGTTCAGATGAAAGTTCATCTCTCCTTAGAAGGGGGCATAATTTAGAAGTAGGTTATAGTTTTTAACAATCTTCTTAAAAAGCTAGACTTGTCGAAATGTTTCATTATATAATGAAAATTCATTGATCACAAAGTTAGTGTTTAAAGTTTTACAAAGTTTATTCATATAGGAAAATAATTTTAAAAAATCCCTCCCAGAAATACAAGGAAACAAGTTTAATAGATTAATATGCAAACATCCTCATGTAGTGTAGGATCAATTTTGTTAATTAGAACGTGACCCTCGGGGCTGGGGTGGGGCCACAATAAGGATTAAAGTTTTACATATGAATACAAAAGATGATTTTTAAAAAAATCTTCTCAAGAACCATTGTTTGTGAGATTAATATGCAAGAATCCATATGTTGTGTAAATTCAGTTTTTGTTTGAATTAGACTATAACCCTCATGATGAGTTATCCCCAAGCATCCTCTTGTTGTGTAGATTCAATTGTGACTAGTTTCGTGAGACCAGGCCTGGAGGTTATAAAACTTTTACCATACTCATACACAAACTCAGCCATGTTTGCTTTGAGTACAACTCTGAGCAAGCTTCGAAACATAATCAAAAAATCTTCTGCATGTACCTCATTTGAGTGTGAGAATTATTTTATAAAACTTTTGTAACCTTCACTTTTGAGTATGAGTACGATTTAGATCACAGAGGTAAGAGTTTGAGTATGAAAACGTGCTCCAAAAAGTTTTACAACCTTCAGGGCTGGGGCACGAGAGAGGGTTAAAGTTCAATTTTGGGTTGCGTAGTTTTACAAGGGGAACTGCAACTGCTCAGGAGAGCAATGTGACTCATGGGCTACATGTTTTATTTTGAATTAGAATTTTTTTTCATCAATTGTAATGAGCATTGTCATTAAAAATCAGTATTTGTAAACCAGGTAATTTGTTCATTATTTGATTTTCTGCCGTATTTCATTACAGGGTCATTGGAAGGTATGCTGGCGGTAGCTTCTGTAACACTCTATATACTAACTCTTACCTTCTTTCTCTCTCTGCAGCTCAAAATGCATGCAGCATTAGTGTAGTGTGACATGTGATTTATTGTAATCATCATAAGGATATTATACATGTATATATCAAAGGAAACTGTTCAAAATTAAAGTAACGTATACATTTAAAACGTTTTAAGTAAGAAGTATTCATAACACCTGATAGGTTTTTTTTCTTGGATTTTGCTACAGTAAAAGTCATTTATATGGAGCTTGTTTATTATAAAGAAAATTTGATTATAAATTTTGTTTAATAGAAAATATGGTTATTTGAAATTTCCTATGAAGAATTCTAAGTTATAAAAAAATCATATTGAATTCTCATTTTTAAAAATGTTTAAAATTTCTTTTTATAGTGAAATGGAATTCATGTGTTCTGACCTCAGTTAAAATTCCATTTATTATAAACTTTTCAAATGTTCAATCATGATCTGAGGTGTTGCATACTACAAACAAAATAAATTTTTCTTGATTATCGAGCATTCCTTTGATTATTTTAATATGTTGAAATAACTTTAATGTTTATTTTCTTGTTGATTTTTTATTATACACTTCCTTATATATATAAAAATCTTCCCGATCAATAGATAGAATCTGGGTTATAAGGAATTAGGCATAGTGTCCGTCTCCAGGAACTCCTAATAAACAAGTTTTACTGTATACAGCTTATATCCTCTTGTAAAATTGTCCATGTTGTTTTATATTCAATTTCCATCTAGTTAATTATCTTTCTCTAATTAGATTGCTTATACTATCATTCAAATTTACTAATTATTAAACTAAACCATCCTCTTTATTTTATGAAGCATGTGGTCTGTTTGATAGTTGTGACAAGATATGAATAACAAATACACAAAGCATAAAGTATATTAAACGCATTGTAGTGATTTCAATGTATTACTTTCACTATTCTGGAAAGGTGGCACTGAACATTTCATGCATGTTATAAATAAGTGTACATAGTTTCACAAAGTGTTATGGTAATCTATAACAAAGTTTGTAATTCTTTTTAATTAAACTTGCAGTCAAGAAGACAGAAACAAATCAATACTATTTTCTATGTACAGTAGTTTATTGGTCACTTTTGTGTGAGGTGATTAAACATGTGTATTTTCCTGGTAATGTAGGTCTCTGTTTGAGATGATTTAACATGTGTATTTTCCTGGTAATGTAGGTTTCTGTTTGAGATGATTTAACATGTGTATTTTCTATGTACAGTAGTTTATCAGTCACTTCTGTGTAAGATGATTAAACATGTGTATTTTCTATGTACAGTAGTTTATCGGTCACTTCTGTGTAAGATGATTAAACTTGTGTATTTTCCTGGTAATGTAGGTCTCTGTTTGGAACAGCGAGCTTTCTACAGACTCATTTCTGGACTCCACACCAGCATTAATCTACATCTCTGTAACGAGTACCTTTTTCCTTGTGAGTATGAGTGTGTGATAATTTTTACTTTTTCCTTGTGAGTATGAGTGTGTGAGAATTTTTACTTTTTCCTTGTGAGTATGAGTGTGTGAGAATTTTTACTTTTTCCTTGTGAGTATGAGTGTGTGAGAATTTTTACTTTTTCCTTGTGAGTATGAGTGTGTGAGAATTTTTACTTCTGATACATGAATTTCATTGTATTAGTAGAATTCCATACAACTTCAGAGTGACTTAGAAAATGACAATGTACATGTGTAATTGAGTAAAACAGCATATAGAATAGAGTATGAAGTGATTGACTAAGAATCATTCAAACATGGATAAGTCAACACATTTAAAATGAGCTGATACTTTCAGATATCAATGCATGTACTTGTTATAGTAGCAATCTGGTGAGAACAAATGAATTTGACCAGAAAATTGAAATTGTGCTGTAGTTCTCCAAATTGATGCTCTTATGTAATACATGTACCTTGTTGGTTTTTATCATTTCTCAAATTTAGACTTATATCCAGAAGATTTCTTTTTGCATGATTTTAAGGTGGACCTGTGCTTTGCAAAATGTACACTGGTATCTAGAATACAAACAGATAAAGTGCCATAATTTTTGTTTCCTGCAATATTTTATAGCCACAACATTGCTGTCTTCACCCGAATTTAGACCAAACACTGAAGAATTTATCATGCGATTTGATCCTAAAGCCACCAAAGGCCAGGGGCCACAACGATTAAAGAACCTTTACTTTACTTACCTGGTAGCGTTACGGGCTCTTGCTAAGGCTGCACCTTATCTGGAGGAGGTACGTTTTAAAAAAAAGTTTTTCGAATTGTCAAAACAGTTGTTGCTTTTTACATTTAATATCACTACATTTGGATTATAGGAGATAGATTTTGGAATTCTTTTATTTTTGTACAGTATCTGAACAAATGTTATGAATTTTTATTGGATAATAAAAAATATTTTTCTTTTTCATTTAACAAACTAGGAAGAATTTTTCACGGGGAGTCCTGAAGAGGAAAAAGATATAAAGGATGGAATCAAGGATTTACTGAAAATCGTCAAGTGAGGATATTAGCTCATTGAATTTTACTGAATTTCACAAATGTTGTGAGGGCTCTCTATATATTAAAGAACGAGGTACAAGTGTAACTATATTTAAATCTAGAAAGTGGGTATAATTCAGAATGAGGAAATAATACTTCCTTTTCTATAATGTGAAAGTACAATATACTCCACTTATGTTGAAGTCCCTTATATTGAACTACATGTATCTGTTATATTGAAGTAAAAATAAATCCTCAATAACTTTTATATTTATATAGTTCAACATCGGTTATATTGAATTTTGGATATAATGAAGAATTCAGGTTGGTACCCTGAATTTCAATATATCTGGAATAAACTGTATAAGGACTGCAAAATGTATGATAAAATCAGTATCGATGGATTTGGTGTTTAATAAAAGAAGAAAAATGAATTATTTCAGAGAAGTTTTGCTAAGGAAGGTGTGAGCAACTCAGATTGATGTATATTGTATACATTTATTATGTAAGCAATGAAGTGTGATTTTGTTGTTATTATTGAGGGTATGATGAACTTCAGCAGTAAAATCAAATGATGTGTATAAGTGTTTCATGTAAATTTTCTTACACTGCTGGTGACCATCATCTCCCCCAGTAATGACAACAAAAACACTTTTCATTGTTTACATTCACCTCAACACCAACTGCAGAAAGCGGTCATAGTAGCTCAGTGGTGTAAAGTGTTCACTTTGTAACAGGGAGGTCGTGAGTTCAAGCCCCGCTCGTGCCAAGGTCGCGTCAAACTTAAGACGTAAAAACATAGGTTGTGATTGCTCCCTCTCCAAACACTTGGCATTTACAAGTGAGAATCACAGGTCTTTCGGATATGACCTTAAAAATGAAGGTCGTGGCAGGCGTTGGCACGATAAAGAACCCTCACTGCTACGGCTATAATCGCTTAGCATAGGTCTAAATTTGTGGTACTTCACCTACAACTTGTGACGTCTCAATGTGAGTGAAAAATTCTTGATGGGATGTAAAACAAACAACCCACTATAGAATGGTCTATGATATATGCAGTTATAACCACATTATGAAAAGTGAAAACACTAAATGGAACACTAAACGGGTGGTCACATGGTTTTTTCAATTGACAAAAAAGTCCAAAGTTTGTTTCATTTGGGTTTGTGTGGTAAATCACTGAAAAAGATAGGAGGTTTACAGATAGGTTTTACTTTTGTTTATATTTTTTGCTTAAAACAAAAAACAAATGTTTTAAATTTTAAAGAATTGACACCTGTCGTTTTCAGTGATTTGGCAGTCAACACGTATGGCCAACCTAGAGCATGGTTTGGCATCCCGCCAAGTACTGCCAACTGTTTTATGCATCATGGATATATGAACTTAAAAACTCTACAACAGAATTGATAAGGAAAAAATCTTTTGAATGTAAATATTGAGATATGAACTTGATACTCCTTAGTGAAATTGATAGGAAAGAAAATCTATTGAATATAGATATGTTCAAACTATTTTTGTATCATATTGCTTGAAGCCTGCATTCTGTTTTCTGATGGAGACACTTCCATGTGAAAACAAAACGATTTATAGAATTACTGAGCAATTTCTGCTGTTGTAATGAAATAGCTAATGAGTATTTCACTGGGAAATCACTGATTTCAACTGTTTGTCTTTAACTTAAAAAAACAACATCTTTTGACATTTTTACCATTACATTGATAGTTTTGGGCCAAAATGCAGTTGTGACTACACAAGATTTTGGGCCATATTGCTTTGACACAATCTCCGAAAGCCATATTTCTTTTAGTCACCTTCATATCCATTTCATATTAGTGATATGAAATATTGAGGTCAGCTAAGGTGATGGCCATATGGTGAAGATGAAATTTATCACCATTGTATTTTAGGCCTTGATATGCAATTGAGGGCATAGTGTTTCTTATCTCATTACGTTTTTTTCCAGGTCATTTCCTGACCACTTTGATGAAAGTAATCTTTTCAAAGGAGACTCCAAAGTTGCAAAGAAACTTCTGGTAACTTAAATCTATTGTCTTATTCGTACAACATGAATTTAGCCGACTACATCTAACTGAATCTTCTGTACATACATAGACTTGCTGTGAATATTCCTATTTATATCTGCAGACTGAATTCCGGGAGCACTTCAGAAACATTTCCCGCATCATGGATTGTGTTGGATGTGACAAGTGTAAGCTGTGGGGGAAATTACAGGTAAATGAAAATTACCTGTTCCTGGAAATGTACTTTTCTTTCTAAAAAATCCTCAGAGATTGTGAAAAAAACAAAATGTGATCACAGAAAAAGCAATTTGAAATAAATTTAGACTATTAACTGTGAATTTGTTTATTTTTTCACACCAGATACAAGGTATGGGGACTGCCCTGAAGATTCTGTTTTCTGGAGACAGTGTTGGGCTACAGTCAACTGTCAATGCCAATCACAAGCAGCGTTTCCAGCTCAGGAGAACAGAAATTGTCTCTCTCTTTAATGCGTTTGGAAGGTAGGTCATTTACAGTAAAGTGGATGTAGTTATTGAAGACAGTTTTTACTTTTCTTACATTTTAACGGAATAGTATGGATTGTGGACAATCGTAATATTTATTGCTCTTTTCACTTTCCTTCAGGCTCTCAAGCAGTATACATACAATAGAAAAATTCAGGAAGTTGACAAGCTGACAACCAGGAAACAATAGAAAAGTTAGAAGTCTCTAAAATACGTTTTTTTTTTTACCAGAATAATGTATTTCAACTCACAATATACTATAGCTTGTAAATGTTAGCTATAGATGCAGAACATGACCTTGTGTTGAATTCAAAGTCTTTTGAAAATAATCATTTTGTCTCACAAAAGGTTTTTAAGAAGTTGGTGAATAATCCTAACCAGAAAACCTATTAGTAGATTTATATTAGCTTGGGATCACTTTCTTCATTTTGTTCCATTTACTTAAACATTTTTCAGAAAAATTAAGAAAACATGTTCTTTTACTTGTTAAGGCATGATTGTAAGTTGTCACATTCCAGTCAATGGGACCCACCTTATTTTCAAAAGTAGTACATTTGTATATGTACTTACAGTATTGTAAAATTTGTTTTAAAAATTGAGTTGATAGGTATCACACGAGATGTTTTGTAGACTTAGTAGAAGTGTTGTGAAATATATTTAGAAAAATATAAAAACACATTAAGTGCAATATGAGAAATACAACATACTTGTATGTGCATATATTTATTTCTCAATGTTATTTGATTTTGTCATATATGATTTTAAAAACCTCAATGAATTATATAAGCTTGAATAATGTATGGAGTATATGGTGTCATTGGGGTTGTAGAATTGTTTGGCAAGCCCTTAAGACGACAGACTGTAATACATGGTGCATTATACATGAAATTCTTGAATTGAATACATTTGGAGTTGAATTTATTTTTTGCCTGCCTTGAATTAAGAGATTGAATGTTTCCAAATCTCTCTAAGTAAACAATTTTACTTTGTTTTTTGCTTATGGTGCTGGATAAGGATGTTGTACCAAAACATTTTGTAAATATTTGACAGTGAACTCATAGAATTGTATAAAATTTCTCTTTGCTGTATATGGATCCTTACATGAAAATTTCCTCACTACACTCCTGGATTTACTGTGTGTTTGTGCTATGCACTCTGGTTTGGCTAAGATTTGTTTGTTTTGTGTATTTTTGTTAATTACATCATAAACAAGTCGTTGATTTCCAATCTGATTAAAATCAGCTCCTCGATCCGCTCCTCTCTTTTTTAAAATGGCGCTGCATGTGTAGCAACACACAAAAAAAAAAAGTAGTGGATCGAGAAGCTGATTTTATTTAGATCGGTTGATTTCTTGGTTACAATCTTTAACTATGCATGTTTAACAATTCTCTTTTGTACTTTGTGATGTTTCTATATGCATCTTTTGACTGGTTGAGACTTTGCACCGAAAAGAAAAATTATTTAAATCCTTGCTGTGATGTAGTACCAACTTTTCAGATATGTAATACTGGTTTCACAACCCATTTATATCAACAAAAGATAAAAAATCTCCACCATTGTTGATTTGATTTCTTGCGGACTACAAAGCTCTACCTAGTAAGGTGGCCATCAATTTCATAATGTTTATTACCTACACATGGTTATCAGGAAATACAGTGAACAGTCATTGTATCATTTTACAAATCATCAAAGACTACTGATGATGCCTTTTGTCTTAAACACATCTAACATCATAAAGATTTATTGAAACCATTCCAAAATAACATCCAAGTTTATTTTTTGAAATGTAGATTTTTTTGTAGAAATTAAGAATGTAGAGATTTAGTAGAAATTTTTGAAATTTGAATTACCTGTAAAATATAATGCATCTTAATTTTTGGAAAGAAGCATGCAGATTGATGATAAACTAATTTTGCCACTGAGTAACATGTAGAAGTGGACATTATTAAATCTAAATATAGTAAATTTGTAGGATCTGTTAATGTGTGGAATTCTACAATATTGATCTTAAAATAGATATTATATTGGAAAAAAAATTCCAAATAAATCTGCAGAAAATGTTAATTGCTTTAACAATTCTGTTAGGAATTTTTATCTAACTGGTAATTTTTAAAAGTTATTTGCTGAATTCCTCTTGTAGATGACCCACTTTGTTGTTTATTGTTCGGCATGACACTGTGTATTCACCCCTGTGATATTTTAAAAACACACCACCACTTTTATGTATTGTACATGTATACCGAGGGTAGATTTATCCACATTAGTTTAGAATTTTAGATTTAAAAGACATAACATTATGATATTTAAAACCACATGTATATATATAATCCGAGATTCCTCCGATTCTTACCCCCGCTTTTATGTGCGCACGTCACACTATAAAAGCAGGGGTAAAAGACAGGGGAATCTTGGATTAGTATAGATATTGCAATGTCCTAATTATACAAGTCATGAATATATGTATATAAACATTGTTACTTTACAACATATGTTGTCTGACTTCTTCAGGAATCTTTAAGGAGACTTAGTAGTTCTGTTGTTTTTATGAAGATATTGACATTCATCATCATCATCGTCCATTTTGATTATGATGAATGTGGTTGTTAATACATGTAATGACTAGCTTTTCAAATATTCATTTTTCTAAAAATATGTTGTAATTTTCAGCATTAACTGCCATTAGAATTGCATGTATATATTCATATATTTATGACATTTTTACGGTTGTTAACAAAAGTCGTGTAAACAAACTGGGAGGACCAAAGCTGTTGGTAACATTTTAATGTGCATTTCATATTCGTTTGTTTCAACACTGGTGGCACGTCTTCAGATTGTTTTAAATGCAGTATATGATTCAATGTCTCGACTGGGTGCTTTTATACTATACAAAATGAAATTTTCTATCCTGTCTATACTGCTTTCTAGAGTGTTGTTTAATATTTTAGATATGTATACTTGTCATATAATTATATTTGTATTAAGCTAATGAAATCCATTAGATTTCTCACAAATTGTACATCTGTACAATAATTAGTTACATGTATTAATATCTTATAGTCAGATTGACAGGGGTTAAAGACCAATTCTAATTCAGGTTCTTGTCGAACAGACCAAACTTTGTACTGTTAGCATGATGTGAATCTTAAAAATTAGAAAGTTTTTGTTCAGATAAAGAAGAAAGATCACTTAGAAAGGGTAAAAACTGAAAGAACTGAACTTCTATTGGTAAATACCACCCTTTGATTATTCCTCTTAGTCTGTAGCGATATTAATCATGACTTAGTCTGTACTGATATTAATCATGAGCAAGTACGATACCTTGTATGTATAACTTAATAATTCTGAGCAAGTACCTTCCATGTATAACTTGTCAAATGCAAGTTAATTGAGGTGCATGCATGGTTCATTAGTCCATTCTTGTAAACATGCTATTTGCTGGGTAGAAAGCCCTCGGTTGATATTTTCTCTTTTAGTAGCTGTACGTTACCAAGCTAGATCTAATGCTGTAAACTTCATCATAGTTTGGTTTTCCTGTTGAATGTTATTCCTGTTGAACATGATGTTATTTGTCATTTTGAAAATATGTTGCTTACTCTGTTATTGACCTATCCATATAAATTGTAATCTATATTTGCTACATTTTAAATGGAATTAAATGTTAGTGATTATTGGGAGTGTTTTTCTGTTGTCATTGGCAGACTCATCTTCGCTAGCCAAGGGTTTACAATCCACTCCGCTTCTCTACAACCCTTGGCTGTGTTAGCACGATTTTCGTGACGACAATTTCCTGCATATGATTGAATGCAGACTGAGTCCCCTGCAGAAAGCGTGTTACGTCAGAACACGTGCAAGACGAAGGAATGTGTAAACAATTAGTTATTGTTTTCAAAATGCTTCCATTTAATCAGATTTTCATAGTCTCATACAACATGGTTGTGCAATGAGGCTTTGCCTACAAAAAAAAGTTTATTGATTTTAAATGAGTTACATATAAAACAGTGTAACTCACTGGTTGCAGCTATTTTTAGTTTAACAACACACAAAGTGTAGCTGAAAAACGCAGTTTCATTGGTTGAACATGATGTAAACCAAACAGTTTGTTTTCTCCATCCACTAGAGGACGCCACTCAAAGCTATGAAAATCGTTCTAACACAGCCAAGGGTTGTAGAGAAGCAGAGCGGATTGTCAAACCCTTGGCTAGCAAAGATGTGGCAGACTTTGATTCACAAATTACATGGAATACTGAGCTGATTCTGATCCAAGTAATGAAGGAATAGTGTATTTAAAAAAGTGTATTTTATATTCACAAATAGTTATAATTCCAAGAGTTTGCACATCGATAAATTCTTCAAAAAGAATGTTTAATCCTATAATTAACTACAAACTTTACATGGTAAAAGTATAAATTTTCTTCTGTTTTATATTATATCAAAAATCTTAAAAATAACCCAATAATCATATATGAAATTTTTATTAAAGATTCATAGGGTATAATGGAAAACAATCTTGGTATATAGTATAACAACAACAAAAATCTGATCAGTAAAATATTGCCATTACATGAAACATTTTGAAAACAAATTCATGCAGTGGATTGAAAATGGACAAGAAATCAGTAGCAGTTTTCCAGCTCCGGGAACAGCTTGAACGCTTTTCTGTATAATTCCACTGCCTTCATGCAATCGCCTTGCGCCTTTAATTAAAAGAGGGACATATTAATACATCAGGCATTTAAAAAGGAGTGAAGGAGAAAAAACTAATACTACATGTACTGACAATGGAATTTTGCAGCAATACAGGAATCGTATTTATCCATCTTGTTTATATCCAGCTGTCTGCCTTTGCAAATGAGGATCTGTTCAAGTCCGGGGTGTTCTTGGACCTTGTCTGAACCATAGCTATTGTATAGTACACAAACTATACAGTGCACAACTGCACATAGCTAATTTTTCGTTCCCATATTATTTTCGCCCCTTTTACTATCATCCTGATAGGGCAAATATAAAGCTGTGAGATTTTAGATTTACTTCTTTCTATCAAGTATAGTGATGGGCAGTTTTGGGCCAATGTAAAACAAAAACATTTAACAGGTCTATTCTATGGTATTAATCAGTTTTCACTGGTTTTCAGGGGCAGTAACTCTTCCATGCCCATAACCTCCTCCAATAACAAACTTGGATATATTTGTATTGAGGGTCCCCTTTACTATGATTTCACCAAATATGAGGAGAATTCATGGACAAGTAATGTTTTTCATCCCACTGTCCTGCGTATCCTTAAGGGAGCTAATGCTACATACATGTAAAATGCATACATCTAACTGGCCCGGTCTACCTACAGTACACACTTACCTCCAGCCTCTCAGCTTCCTGTATCATTAAGACAGCTTTCTCTTGGTTTTCACCTAGTTTTTTTTCTTCAATCTTTTTGTACATTATATCAGTTCTCAGGATGTACTTTTTGCCAGACCTACAAATATTTCATTTTTATGCCTCGTTCACACGGATGCGCATTAAATTTTACTTCGCATTAAATTTGATGTGAAGTAAAATAATGTGCATTAAATTAATTCGAATTAAATAGCGATCACACAGCGGTTATATTTAATGTGAAGTAAACTAATGCGCATTAAATTCGTATGCATCTCTAAATTAAAGGGTGCAAGAAATGAATTAAAGGATATAATATATTATTGAAAATTATTTCTATAGATATTTTAATGAATATTGGGTATAGATACAGAAAATATTGTTCAAAATATGTTTACAATATACATGTAACTGATCTACACACAAGGAGTTTTGTTGTGTTTATTTTTATATATTCCCAAGAAACTAGTGTTATTTCCTCTGGCAACCAGCATTCATTCTAAACAATATATTGCTTCTTCATGAGCCCAGTTTAAAAAACCTCGGAATATCTTTTTCATCTTTCCGCTGCCTATTATTGTGACGTAATTTTTAATTACTAATACGTATTATAAGTCTACTATGACGACATATTGTATAAAAGAATTTAACTATGAGTGGCACATTTGTTAAAATGTAAAAAAAGAAAATCATAACACTATTTTAAAACGTTTTTATCGTATTTAAAAGCAATTCCTTCCATATGTATTACTCCGTATGCTGAGCACACATTTACGTCTGACATTATGCTGTTTGTACATTCTTTCTTTAGTGATTATTATCATTTTGATTAGTTTTTCGCACAAATCTAACATTAATATATATAGCTGACCCGTGACGGGTATGATGCATGTGACCCACATTTTCCATTACACATGCGTGTATATTTAATGCGAATTAGCTTCGCTTTGT
This sequence comes from Ostrea edulis, assembly GCF_947568905.1. Classification (NCBI taxonomy): domain Eukaryota; kingdom Metazoa; phylum Mollusca; class Bivalvia; order Ostreida; family Ostreidae; genus Ostrea; species Ostrea edulis. The sequence continues at coordinate 12,325,740 of NC_079168.1, forward strand.
GTTCACATGGAGCTAATGCAAAGTAAATCTATGCCTCGTTCACACGGATGCGTATTAAATTTTACTTTGCATCAAATTTGATGCGAAGTAAAATAATGCGCATTAAATTAATTCGAATTAAATAGCGTTCACACGGCGGTAATATTTAATGCGAAGTAAACTAATGCGCATTAAATTCGTATGCATCTCTATTAAAGGGTGCGCAAAATATTAGAATAGACTATGTTATTGAAAATTATTTTTATAGATATTTTAATGAATAGTGTGTAGATACAGAATTCTTTGTTCAAAACGCTATATAGGCCTACATGTAGTATACTACATGTTTACAATTTACATACATAACTGATCTACACATAAGGAGTTTTTTGTCGTGTTTATTTATATGTTCCCAAGAAATTACTTGTTATTTCCTCTGACAACCAGCATTCAATCTAGACAATATATTGTTTCTTCATGGGCCCAATTTTTAAAACTTCGGAACGTCTTTTTCACCATTCCGCTGACTACTGTTGTGACGTAATTTTTAATTACTAATACGTATTATAAGTCTACTATGACGTCATATGGTATAAAAATATTAACAATGAGCGGCATATTTGTTTTAAAAAATGTAAAAAAGAAAATCATATTATCACTATTTTAAAACATTGTTGTCGTATTTAAAAACAATTTCTTTCACATGTATTACTTAGTATGCATATGCAGAGCACAGATTTAGGCTACGTCTGACATTATCTAATGACATGTTGTTTGTACATGTTTTTAGTGATTATTATCATTTTGCTTAGTTTTTCGTACAAAACTAACATTAATATATATAGCTGACCATGGGTATGATGCATGTGACCCAAATTTGCCATTACGCATGCGTCTACATTTAATTCGAATTAGCTTCGCTTAGTGTTCACACGGAGCTAATGCAAAGTAAATTTAATTCGCATTAAATCGCGACGTCAATTTTAATTCGAAGTAAACTAATGCGCATTAAAATCTCCGTGTGAACGTGGTTCAGATTTAATTCGCATTAACTTACGTTTAATGCGAATTAAATTCTTCGTGTGAACAAGGCACTAATTCGCATTAAATCGCGACGTAAATTTTAATTCGAAGTAAACTAATGCGCATTAACATCTCCGTGTGAATGTGGTTCAAATTTAATTCGTATTAACTTATGTTTTATGCAAATCAAATTCTTCGTATGAATGAGGCATTACATTTCCAATGTACTAATTGTAATGATAGCCATTTCTTCATGAATGTGATGCATGTGTGAACAATGCTCGTATGAATCTTGATATTAAATATAATACATGTATTTCAACGACTGGGAATTCGGCCAAAAATCAAACTAGAATGTAAGAAATAAATTTCATTTTTGAAAATACATGAGGGAATGAACAGCAGTGCTTCATGCTGGCCTACATTTCATGAAGTGCTAACATGCTGTGGAGCATCGCAGTTCATTCCCTAATGTATAGTTACAAAAAGGAAACTCTATTATTGACAAATTCTATCATACACTTCTCAGCAGTAACATTATGCAGATTACATGTTTTCATCTTAATTGCGTATGGTACAGTTTACCATAATACAATTATGTTATATTGAACATCTCATCCAAAACGACATACATGTATATACAGCAAGAGGCCCACGGGCCACATTGCTCACCTGAGTCACATTGGCCCTTATTTGAAGATTTTCCATATATATTTGCATGTAAAACCTTTGTCCCGGCCTATTGTGGCCCAAACCCACCCCTGGATGCCATAAGTTTTACAAACTTGAATCCGCACTATGTGAGGAAGCTTCATGTAAATGTCAACTTCTTTGACCCATTGTTCTTGAGAAGAAGATTTTAAAGATTTTCTCTATATATTTCTATTTAAAACTTTGATCCCCTATTGTGGCCCCAACCTATCCTCGGAGGCCATGATTTGAACAAACTTGAATCTGCATGTCAGGAAGCTTTTATGTAAATCTCAGCTCTTCTAGCTCATTGGTTCTTGAGAAAAAGATTTTTAAAGATTTTTCCTATATATTTGTATATAAAACTTTGATCCCCTATTGTTGCCTCATCTTACCCCCGGTGGTCATGATTTTAACAAACTTGAATCTGCACTATGTCAGGAAGCTTTCATGTAAATTTCCACTTTCCTGGCCAAGTAGATTTTTAAAGATTTTCCCTATACATTTGTATGTAAAACTTTGATCCCCGATTGTGGCCTCATCCTACCCCCGTGATTTGAACAAAGAAGTAGGTACAGTTTCTAAAGTCATCTGGCCCAAAATATCGATGATTTCACTTGGAGCTCAAATCCTGGCATTCAAATAAGGAATAGATTAGCAAACCCAAAATCTGCTCAGTTTGATCAGCACAATGATTTGTGTCATATGACGAGAGCTAGAAGTTACATAAAATTGCAAAAAATGCCATTTTCAATGAAAATATCTACAAATTCAGGTGGTTTTCCTTTCAGAAAACATACAGCGCACGTGTCGAGCAAATTCATGTTTAAGTATGTTTTTCATCTTAAAATAATATACAATATATATCATTTTCATTTTGCTCGACAAATGCGCACATCTTTTCCTGAGCAATAATCTGTAAGATATTTGACAGTTTTCAGACTTATTTTGAAAAAAGGGCGGGAAATGTGACTTATTCATGATGTCATAATGCTATCCAATTAGAAATATCATTCTGATTTTGTTGACATAGTATACCTGTCATATATTTTACTTTCTTAAAACGCTGATTAAGGTTAATTCCAGACACATTTTATAGAGAGAAAATTTTTGGGCCTTTTTATGTATACAATCGTACCTTGTTCTTTGAATCTGCACTATGTCAAGAAGCTTTCATGTAAATTTCAGCTCTTCTGGCCCAGTGGTTCTTGAGAAGAAGATTTTTCCTATATATTTTTATGTAAAAATTTGATCCCCTATTGTGGCCCCATCCAACCTCCAGGGGCCATGATTTTTAGCCGAGTTGCAACGAAGTTGAACTCGGCTATTGGTTTGGTGATGCGGGCGGGCGTCAACAATTGGTTTCCGGATGATAACTCAAAAAGTTTACAATCTAATCAAATGAAACTTTGTGATATTGTTGGATACCAGGTAAGAAAGACTACTATTAATTTGGGAGAAAAATGGTCAATGGTCAAGGTCACAGTGACTGAAAATAGAAGGAAAATTTCAGTAAAATTTGGTTTCCGGATGATAACTCAGAAATTTTAAATCCGAATCAAATGATACTAAAAGTTGTTGTTATGTACCAGGTAAGGAAGACCCCTATTGATTTTGGATAAAATAGGTCAAAGGTCAAGGTCACAGTGACCGAAAATAGAAGAAAAATTTGGTTTCCGGATGATAACTCAGAAAATTTAAATCTGAATCAAATGATACTTAAAAATATTGTTATGTACCAGGTAAGGAAGATTCCTATTGATTTTGGAGAAAATAGGTCAAAGGTCAAGGTCACAGTGACCAAAAATAGATTTAAAATTCCAAAAAAATTTGGTTTCAGGAGGATAACTCAAATTTTTTTAATTTGAATCAAATGAAACTTGGATATATTGTTGGATGCTAGCAAAGCAAGGCCCCTATTGATTTTGGAGAACAAAGGTCAAGGTCACAGTCCTGAAAAAAGATTGAAAACTTTAGACAAATATGGTTTCTGGACAGTAACTTGAAAAGTTTAAAACTGAATCAAATGAAACTTGGTTATATTGTTGGATAGCAGGTTAGGAAGACACCCTATTGATTTTGGAGAAAAAAGGTCAAGGTCACAGTCCTGAAAAAGATTGAAAATTTTAGAAATATCTGGATCTGCATGATAACTCTATAAGTTTAAATCCGAATATTCACAATTATAACTATGCCACATCATTCCTGACTTTAAAATGTATCCCATGCAACTCGGCTCATGCACCCCTGGGTGCATATATTGATTTTAATAAACTTGAATCTGCACTATGTCAGGAAGCTTTCATGTAAATCTTAGCTTTTCTGGCCCAGTGGTTCTTGAGAAGATTTTTAAATAACCCCACCCTATTTTTACATTTTTGTGATTATCTCCCCTTTGAAGGGGGAATGGGCCATTTGTACAAACGTGAAATCCCTTCACTCAAGGATGCTTTTGGCCAAGTTTGGTTATAACTGGCCCAGTGGTTCTGGAGAGGAAGTCGATGTAAAAAGTTTGCAGACAGACAGACGACGGACAACAGGCGATCAGAAGAGCTCACTTGAGCTTTCAGCTCAGGTGAGCTAAAAATGATATCTACACATGGCATACAAAGTTTTAGGCCTGTCCTTCATTTTATCTAATTCATTGAAATAGTGTTTATTTGCAAGGCATGGCTATTTAGAGTTGTGAGATAAAGTTACAGGTCACAAATACAGTTGTATTAACTTACAAAAGTTGTCCCCCTTCATGAAGTCTTTCATGATTAATGTAAGTTGAACCTACAAGAGTTGTCCCCCTTCATGAAGTCTTTGATTGATTGTATACTGTTTAACGTCCCGTTCGAGAATATTTCACTCATATGGAGATGTCCCCATTGCCGGTGAAATTTATGCCTATGCTCGGCACTTACGGCCTTTGAGCAGGCAGGGATCTTTATCGTGTCTCACCTGCTGTGACATGGGGCCTCAGATTTTGCAGTCTCATCTGAAGGACCGCCCCATTTAGTCACCTCTTACGACAAGCAAGGGGCACTAAGAACCAGCTATTCTAACCAAGATCCCCACGGGATTTAAGTCTTAACTTACAAAAGTTGTTCCCCTTTATGAAGTCTTTGATGATAAATGTAACTTACAAGAGTTGTTCCCCTTTATGAAGTCTTTGATTAATGTAACTTACAAGAGTTGTTCTCCTTCATGAAGTCTTTGATGATTAATGTAACTTACAAGAGTTGTTCCCCTTCATGAAGTCTTTGATGATAAATGAAACTACAAGAGTTGTCCCCCTTCATGAAGTGTAACTTACAAGAGTTGTCCCCCTTCATGGAGTCTTTGATGATTAAACAAAATTGCCATCCCTGTCTCTGGTTGAATTTTGCATAGTATGTTTTCTTTTTCTGCACAGTACTTTCCATTTTCATCCTGTAAATTCAAATATTCTTCTAATTAGTTAATATTTTTTCTAATTAGTTCATAATCTTCTAATTAGTTCATACATATTCTTCTAATTAAATCTGAACAATAAAACTGAGTAGTTACATTCCCTCATTAGACCTGATCAAAAATTATCTCCCTTGTGCATGCTATCTGTACACTAGTTTACAACATGTGCACAATGATGAAGTTATTCAAATATTTACTTTGTGCAGTGTCTGTGCTTCATCAACAAAGTTGGTGCTCCCTCCATCAAAATCTCCGTTGAGGTATATCATGAAAGTTTTAAGAGATCGCTCCTGTGGACTTTTAGTGTAATAACCGTCAAAGTGTGGGGCAAAGTGTCCTCCTGCGTAGTACCTACACAGCCGGAATAACTGAAAGCAGTCAATCTGTGTCATGACATCACACTGATGAATTAGGAAAATTTGGCTAATTTTTCTTTCAAAATGTTGGTGTTTATTTTTTGGAGGATTTTTATTTCACACAATTAAGATTCCTATGAATGGAAAAATTGGCACATTTATTTTTATAGAATTCTTGTCATCTGCTAAAACAGCCAAAATTTCCCGATATATGGTACATGTACCTATAATCTTGACCGAGATTCGGCTCAGCTCAATATTAATTTGGACAGAAGCCTTTATCGTGTCGGTCCAAATATCCAGCCAAGCCGAATCTCAGCCGAGATTAATGGTACAGTATGCAAATTAATCATACATGCTTAATAGTTTACCTTATTCAATCCTACAGGTTGCCATTTGCCCCAGAGTAAGTGTGGTACACCCTGAATGTGCAGATCTTTGAGAGAAGATTCTTCAGGAACATTAAATTCAGAACTTAGGAAGGGCTGTATCCTCCTCCAAAGGATATCTGCTAAGTCATCGCTTTCTATCACTATCCTGCAAATACACAAATCATTTGTTATATATATAAGTGAAATATATGACCTAGACAATGTTAAAGCTAATATTTGTTGAATATTCTTTCTCTCTCTCTCGCACCTGTCACAACTACGGTAATCTCGTTTTACTCCTTTCATTTCACCAAATCCGATCTTTTCGCCTTCCTCAATAATGAGTTGACATTCACTAGATGTCATTAACTTGTGCAGTAAAAATCCTTGATCGCTGAAGTCCATTATTTCAGTTCTACAGACATTCCCGTCGCTGTATAAACCAGTATCCTCAGTTACTGATAATTTGTGTACTTTATCAAGGTCACTAGCAATTTCTCCATTAACATCTGCCCCTGCCTCTACACCTGGTATAAATTCTGAAGTCATTTTCTATATTGTATTTAGTCGACAGCAAACCTTCGATCAATGTAGTTAAAGTTTGTTTATTTCACAACACATGCTTCCGGTAACTGCCATGTATATTTTTAGATTTGACGTACTAGTTTAGATGTTTGACAAGTCGGTTTTCGGTTTATTCGTTATATTTTTGCATTAGAGTGAGCTAAACAGTAGTTTGTGTAGAAAATTATAATGATGAAAAGATAAACAATGTCCGATACACCAACTGATTGAAAATGCTGGGTTGTTTTTTCTCTCTCCATGCATGCTGGTTTTATCTAGAGAAGAGAAAAAAAATCTTTGAAAATTTAGATTTTACAAAGTAGAAGATAAAAGAAGAGTAAAAGTCTTCATTAGGATTGGAACCCACCCTGACAAGCTAAAATTCTCCGTCATTATACCGACCTCTCTTTGGTAACTTTTTCCATTGGTCAATGCCGCAAACAAACACTTGAACAAGAGGCCCATGGGCCACATCGCTCACCTGAGTCACCTTGGTCCATATCCGAAGACTTTCCATATATATTTGCATGTAAAACCGTAGTCCCTATTATGGCCCCAACCTACCCCTGTAGGCCATGTTTTTTTGCAAACTTGAATCTACACTATGTCAGAAAGCTTTCATGTAAATGTGAACTTCTTTGGCCCAGTGGTTCTCGAGAAGAAGATTTTTCCTATATATTTGTATGTAAAACTTTGACCCCCCCCCCCTTGTGGCCCCATCCTACCCCCAGGGGCCATGATTTGAACAAACTTGAATCTGCACTATGTCAGAAAGCTTTCACGTAAATATCAGCTTTTCTGGCTCAGTGGTTCTTGAAAAGAAGATATTTTAAAAGATTTTCCCTATATATTTGTATGTAAAACTTTGATCCCCTATTGTGGTCCCATCCTACCCCAGGGGGCCATGATTTGAACAAACTTAACTCTGCACTATGTTAGGAAGCTTTCATGTAAATATCAGCTTTTCTAGCTCAGTGGTTCTTGGGAAGAAGATATTTAAAGATTTTCTCTATATATTTGTATGTAAAACTTTGATCCCCTATTGTGGCCCCGTCCGACCCCCGGGGGCCATCATATTAACAAACCTGAATCTGCACTTTATCAGGAAGCTTTCACTTAAATGTCAGCTTTTCTGGCTCAGTGGTTCTTGAGAAGAATATTTTTAAAGATTGTCCCTATATATTTGTATGTAAAACTTTGATCTCCTATTGTGGCCCCATCCGACCCCCGGGGGCCAGGATTTTAACAATTTAGAATCTGCACTATATCAGGAAGCTTTCATATAAATATCAGCTTTTCTGGCTCTGTGGTTCTTGAGAAGAAGATTTTTAAAGATTTTTCCTATATATTTGTATGTAAAACTTTGATCCCCTATTGTGGCCCCATCCGACCCCCGGGCCAGGATTTTAACAATTTTGAATCTGCACTATATTAGGAAGCTTTCATATAAATCTCAGCTTTTCTGGCTCAGTGGTTCTTGAGAAGAAGATTTTTAAAGATTTTTCCTATATATTTGTATGTAAAACTTTGATCCCCTATTGTGGTCCCATCCAACCCTCGGGGGCCATGATTTTAACAATTTAGAATTTGCACTACCTAATAAAGATTATCTATAAATTTCATATTTTCTGGCCCAGTGGTTCTTGAGAAGATTTTTTAATGACCCTACTCTATTTTTACCTTTTCTTGATTATCTCCCTTTGGAAGGTGGCCTGGCCCTTTATTTTAACACTTTAGAATTCCCTTTACCTAAGGATGCTTTGTGCCAACTTAGGTTGAAATTGGCTCAGTGGTTTTTGAGAAGAAGTCAAAAATGTTAAAAGTTTACAAACGGACGGACGGACGCCGGAATACGGGTGATCGGAAAAGCTCACTTTAGCTTTTAGCTCAACTGAGCTAAAAACGTGAATCGGGTAGGGAGAAAATGCTCATACTGCTTTTACGCCTGAATCAGGCAGGGAGAAAATACTCAAACTGCTTAAAACGCCTGAATCAGGCAGGGAGAAAATGCTCAAACTGCTTAAAACGCTTGAATCAGGCAGGGAGAGATTGCTCAATCTGCTTAACGCTTGAATCATGCAGGGAGGGGTTGCTTAAAAACTGCTTATTTGAAACGCTTGAATCAGACGGGGAGGAATTGCTTAAAACGTTTGAATCAGGCGAGGAGAGATTGCTCAACCATCTTAAAAACTTGAATCAGACAGGGAGGGATTGCTCAAACAGCTTCAAACGCTGGATTCAGGCGAGGAGAGATTGCTCAAACGGCTTAAAACGCTTGATTCAGGCGAGAAGAGATTGCTCAAACAGCTTTTTAAAAACGCGTATTCAGTGGCGTAGCTTCCATTGAGACAACCGAGGCAGCTGCCTCGGTAAAAAAAACACCTTTTACGTTGTTAAAATGTCGATAGCTTCTGGGGGGCACAGCCCCCCAGACCCCCTGCCTCGGTAATATTCGAACCCAAGCTACGCCTATGGTGTTAGAAAGGTATATCGTATCAGATCATATCGGATATCTAAACGTCACGAGCAAAGCAAAAATGTCTCTACGGAGCACGAAATTAACATAACGCAAAAAATTGAAGATATCATTAATCATTTGCAGCTATCGATAATTCAATTATTGCGCACACATCATCTGAAATATTACTCACAATGATTGAATTAATGCGCGCATCAAATTGATTGTTGTTCTTATCAATTGAAACAATGCGCGCAATAATTTAGATTTAAAGATATCATCAATTATTGGAAGAGATATCTAATTTGCGATTAGACAACAAATGAACAAAACATGTATTCTGTTCTTTATATTCTTTATGCCATTTTTGTCTACAAAGATTTCATAACAACTTAAAATTTACAAAAGATACTGGAATATCTTCACCATTCCATTGCTGCCGCCCACCCACAGGTAGCCATCATTGTCAACGGCAACGGAGAACGGCTGCTTGATTGTTTTATCTGACTTAGTGAGGTGACTTACAAACTGTCCCTGCTGGTCCAACAGATGGACGCAATTGCTTTTATAGTCCGCGATAATCACGTTACCGTAGCGATCACACGTGATCCCACATGGCTCGCCAAGTTTGGTGGACTCCATGCCCGTGTATTTACGTTTGACTTTCCCGTCATCAGAGAGGATGTGAACACACCCTTCATTGTGATCAGAAACATAAATATCACCATTCAGATTTTCGGCGATTCTTCGTGGGTACTTCATCTGGACATTTGCTCTCTCGAATTCTGCAACAACCTTGCTTCCCACTTTTGAGTATTTCACGACGACATTTTTATCCGTCGGTCGATAGGCGTCATATGTGCTGGACTTTGTGAGACAGATGAGAAGATCCCCACTCTGCGATAGAGCTATACCTCTCGGAAAGTCATGCAAAAGTACCATGTCACGAATTCTAATGTCCTTATTCAGCATCTTAATGCAACGATTCTTCCGACATGAAATATACACATTGTCATGGTCGTCGGAAGTGATGTAATCGATGTCAACGTCATTTCCGAGTTTTATCGTACGTATTCGAGTACCTTCGCGGCTTATGAAGTGAAGACGAGGATCAAATCCACACACTACCCATGCTCTTCCCCCCGATACAGGTGCAATCCCGCGAATCAGATGCATTCCTGGGACCTTATAGTGACCACACTCCGTGACTGTTACAGTTGTAGTGCCTTGTTTTGAGACTGCTCCGAACATATCTGGGACTATCGTTTCTTCCGTTTGTGGTTCTGTAAAGTTCAGTTCAAAGCGAGGAATGAAACCCACTGGTAACATTTTTGACGCTTCTTGCAAATGAAATTGCAACGTTTCTTTGCTAACGGCTATGTCTTGATTTGAGCCGAAATCGATACAATGTTTCGCCGCCGCTACTTGGGATGTGACAAACGTTATTGCCTCAGCCACTCGATTTTTGAAAATGACTATCCTATCCTCTTCTATTTGAATTTCAGAGTTTATCTGAAAGACAAATTTCTCTCTTAGATCATCAATTTCTTTATGTAACCGTTCAGAACGTGCATCAACTTGCGCAATCAAACTTTCTCTCACATTTGAAAAGGCATTTTCATTGGTTTCAACGTCTTTTAGTCTATCTTTAAGTGACGGCAAGTAACTCTGCAAAAGATTCACCGAATCGGCCAGTTCTTTCTTTACTTCACTCGCAAACTCTGATATGCCTTGTGTATTGTGGAGTTCGTGAGCGGCATCTCTGCAAATCGAACAAATGGGCAATCTACATTTGAAACAAAAGATGTTGATTTCCTGCTTATGCTGATCGCAATAAGAACGTGACGTCATTTTCTGACCGTGTTCGTCGGGTTTTTCCGAGACCAAATGATGAGACTTAGACATGGTCATTTTCAAATGAATCTTTCCACATCTGGCACAAAAATTCTGTTTACATTCCAAACAGTAATTTTCTGCATGTGTTTTGTTGTCATCGCATGTCTCACAAAATGTGTCTTGCATATTTTTAGTCGCCTGTAGCGCTGTGATATAAATATTGGGTTTGAAACCCTGGACCCCGTCAACGGGGACCGGGTGTTTGAATTTACATAACGGACATGTGAAGTGACCACACTCTTCAGTTTGATCTATGTAGTCTTTCAGACACCTGCTGCAGTAACTATGGAAACAAGGAAGCATTCGAGGGTCGGTATAATCATCAAAACACAATCCACACCATTCAAATTGACTGTCCTCTTTCAATACGGTCCGAGGAGTTCGGGTTATTCCTGGTTCCTCGGAAATTGCAGTCATTTTTCTTTGAACGGTACTCGAACTCCTTACAGTGGCGGAAGTTGAGATAGAAACACTACTGAGACTGGAAGAAAGTTCCCGCAATGCTTCGCTGCTTCCGCTGACATTGGAGTACATGATGATGAAGGTCTATGATGTCAAAAAAGATACCGGTGTTGTATATTTGGTAAAACCACGTTTTCCATAGTTCCAAGCAATATGTATAGCTTCGTTGTCAAACTCGCAATTTGCTGTACAATGTATAGAGACATGCTGAATGAAATCATTCTTTTGGAAAGTACTTTCTGTTAATTGAAACCACGCGGCTCACTAGCGCATGTAATCTTACATTATACCCACAATGGTTTGACACCAGTTTTGATCTCATTAATATAAATTTAAAGTTCCTTTGTATTACATTCGGTGTAAACAATGCTATCCTTTAATATCTGTAAACTACAACAGATGAAACGAAGGAACATCTTGGAGAGAAATAAGGAAATAATACTAACTATTATTAATTAACAAATAATCAAAACTAATCAGAACTGTAAGATTGTGGGTCTTGTACATATTCCTTTGTATTACTTTAATAATTTAAACTACATGAGGATGTTCCCGCACTAAAGTATTCAATGTGAAGGGATAATTGTATAAGAATTTTTAATGACTTATCAAAATAAATGTTTGTTGTTACACAATTATGAAAGTGAAGTAGATCAAATTGAAATGAGTAGATACTGACCTTTTTACACTGGAGACTTTTTGAAGAGTTATCCTCCCTTGGTGAATAAGAAAAATCTGCAAGAATATGTGTGGCAAATGATTAATTTTATTTCATATTAATAGAACATTCTTTTCCCATACACTTCAATAGAAAATTCTAAATGAAATAAATAGAGGATTATTTTTATTTGATGAACTAACCTTCGATATGATACAAATGGACCCATGATTACAAAAACCCTATCCTCCATTTACTAGATATGATAGTTTTGAAGAATTTACTTCTGTAACCTAACCTCATAGGATGAAGAACCGTGAATTGATTTTTTGTTTTATTTTTTATAGTTACTATCCATTCAGGACTATGTAACACGGCCTAGCTATACATAGATGGCAAGAAATCGGAGCAGTATCCCCACACTTGACCTAACTTTACAAGATAGCTTTCATGCAAGTTTTGGCATTTCTGGTTCAATGATTCTTTAGAAAAACATATAAACCCCATCCTATTTTCAGTCTCCCCCTCGCCGGGATATTCTCTCATAGCGAGCGAATGATTTTATGTACATGTTATTTTGATGCATACGATACCGCCACCTATTGGGAAAGCACCTGCATTAACGGAAGTAAACATGTGTCATCCATGTTTCTTAGGACAAACGAGTTGATGAGAGTGGCTAGTTGTTTTTATCTGTGTTTTGCAGATGCTGTTGTTTATCTAATGTTTTTTGTACGTATTTAAAACGTGACACACTTACTGTGTGAGGGGCCGTAACATTTGATTTTTGTATTGTTTACAGTAATCCTGAGTCTTAAACAGTGCAGTTCTAATTTAATCAGTCTACATGGTTAAAATGAGTGTATCGTCTGTGCCGTCTGCTGGATCCAGTGCTCGAAGTACACCTGTTCCGAGTCAAAATTCCCCGGGTCCAATATCATACAAACCCATTATTCCCAGTCAATATGGAGCAGCCATCGCTAAACAGAGTGACGAGGATCTCAGAAGAAAAGGGGTGGAGGATCTCTTGCGCATGGTTCGGCGTCTAGACTCGGAAAACAGATCAATCATAGCAGAGCACAGCAGCATCATCAAGGATGTAAACAGACGCGTTCAGATATACAACATGGAAATGCGAGGCCTGAAGGACATTAACCAGAAGCTTCAGGACGACAACCAGGAGCTCCGAGACTTGTGCTGCTTTCTGGATGATGACAGACAAAAAAGTAGGAAGCTGGCTCGTGAGTGGCAGCGCTTTGGACGATACACAGCCTCAGTGATGAGAAGTGAAGTGTCAGCTTATCAGGAAAAACTCAAAGCTCTTGAGGGTAAACAGGACGAGTTGATCTCGGAGAATATTGAACTCAAAGAGTTGTGTTTGTATCTTGATCAAGAGCGCATCCGTTTTACCCAGACCCGGGATGATGGGGATGGTAGCAGTAATAGCACAACAGCTGGGAATGAAGAAAATGTACAATCACCACAGATTCCTGATGTTGCAGTTACCAATGACTTAAACAGAAGAGGTTTGCATCACTCTAAATTCCTACAATCTACATAGGTCTACCTCTCATAGATTCAATTTCACATGTATGTAATCACAATTAGGGCTGTCACGGTTCCAAAAAATTTCGGGTCGGGTCGGTTCTAAAAATTTTATTTCGGGTTCGGGTATTTCGGTTCGGGTCTATATATTTAAGAATCTAATATCAGTTCAAATAAAAAACCTTCATTGTATTTTGCCACAATAATTACTCGTAACGTGGACTAAGGTTTAGACTCGACATCCATGGTACTAGAAACAGCATTGTCACTTCTACTCGTTTCCATCCATGCTTTCAATGTTTTGTCATTGACGATGTTGCTCCTGTGGCGTATTTTCAATGCGTCCGACATATCTTACATGTACTGTCATTATTTACAGTTTTGTCGACAATGCCATCATTTAACAATTGATCAAAATGCAGCCACCTTTGAGGATTTTGCCGACATAATGATTCTATTTGAAAAACCGAACCGAAATACGGAAAAATGGAACCGAACCCGACCCGAACAACATGACCTGCGGTTTTTGGTTATTTCGGGTACCCGTTGCAGCCCTAATCACAATGCAATTGCATGTACAATAAATCTTTGCATTTTTTCTCTAAGTTGGAAATAGATATGATTTGTATGTATTACAACTGACAACTGCAGGCATCATTAAAAACTTTTCATGAAATGGGCATTTGGACCTGTATAGCAGGATTGTTTACTAGACCATTAGGAGAAATTTGCAACCCCAAATTAAATACAGTATATTGCGGTTTTGAAAGTGAAAAAATCAAGAGTTCAACTCTCCGCCATGATCGAATTTGGGTTGCATTAACCACCAAGCTTAGCAGCTACCCAGACACTCAACAGCTATGCAGGATGTAACAAATGATAAATAATAACTAATCAACAATCGGAGTTTAGTGCGCTGAAATAAATACAAGTAACAAATGCTGTCAGATAAAATTTATTGAAATGCATTCAAGTACATGTATTCAGTGTGTCTTTCATAATTGATATGTTTGTTTACAGATTCATCTCATGTTTACATACAACAATTAGAGTCTCAAGTTAAACAACTGGAAAAGGAAAAGTCAGATTTACAGGTACAAATCCAGATAATCTGTACAGGAAATTAGTTTTTATTGTCTTATCTGGTTCCCACTGGGTGAAGAATTCAGGCAAAGGCAGTACTAGAGGCCAGTACTAGGGATATTTGAAATTGTAAAGAAAAGGGTATAGGTTATATAGATTTTTTTTTGTCATTTAAAGTTGGGATTAGGTGAACATGTTCTTTAGGAGGATTCTAATATTATCAGGTAACAGTTTTCAAATTCAAGGAAGTCCAGAGCCCAACAGACCAGTGACATGAGGATTGAAGAGTATTGTTCAGTTGTAAACTAAATGGTGTGTTATCAGTGAATAGGAAATTTGAATTTATGTGTTGCCCTAGCTGCAATAATGTAGCCCTCTCCAATTTTTTTTTATTCTGACATTTTCAAAAACAAAAAATCGGAATGGGCTACATTATTGCAGCTAATGTTGCCCCAACACAGTTCAAATTCAATTGCTATTTCATATTAAGACTTAATGAGTTGTTCAGATGCAGTAAACATTTATTTAAATTAAAATGATTTTAATTTCAAAATTAATGTTTGAAATGTTAGAAATTAAAATCTAGAAATGTAGGAACTAAATGTTGTGTATTTCAGAAAACAAGCCACAGATTTTCAAGTTCAGCCATTGATAAGCAGGCACCAAGTCCTCCATCCCACCTACAGCTCAAGGGTTCTCCAGTTAAACCGGCGGTGAGTCAAAATAACTAGAAGCAGTGTATAACCAGCAAGGGGAAACAATCTAAACAGTGCAGGGAACACCCTTCAAATCGGCTTATCTACGGTGTACAGATTTATATTTCCAACATTTCTGCCTTTGATATAGATCTCTTCAAATTGTAATGATAACCATTTCCTCATGAATGCATTGCAGTTGTAACTGATGTATGTCTACTTTAATGGCTGGGAATTCCTACAGAAATGAAAGTAGAATGTAAATTGATATAAGAAATGAACTTTATTTTAGAAAATACTGGAGAATATGACCTGCAATGCTTCATGCTGGCGTACTAATAAGCTTCATGAAGGAATGAGGCATCACTGTCCATACCTTCAAGCATTTTCAAAAATGAAATTTATTTCATTAGTACAGTGCTCCCTCGATATATTGCCAACTTTTGTTCAAGACGAATTTGGGCAATATAACAAATTCACCGTTACGGACAATTTACTGAGCAATAAAAAAAAATTCAATACCATAATGTTATTTGGACTCCATTTTGCATATACATTTAAATTATCTTGAGTTTAATTCAGCAATTATTAGTAATTAACCTGGCCACCTGCATACCTTGTCCAAACTGTCACACTTCACCTCACCGCTATCAAAGTACAGGTGTGATTACAGATGGGCATTACGTAATTGGCATTATTATAGAGGGTAAACCCAATAAAATTTTACCATTTGTTTGTGAAAATCAGTGGCATATGGCATTAAGCTGGGTTGGCATTATATAATCGTTTAATGGTGAATTCATAATATACAGTGCTCCCTCGATATATTGCCCCCTGTTATAATGCCATCCCCGCTTATTGCCTGAAAATCTTAAAGAACAGATTTCCTCCAATATTACACAGAGCGTTCAGATGGCAATATATCGAGGGAGCACTGTATAACAGGGTTGGGCGGTCAAAACCGCCCCCGGTTTTAACCAGTGGTTTAACCGTCCCGGTCAATACTCCCCAAGTGGTCAATAATGGTCAATAGTGATTTAAACTGTCCATTTTCCTATTTTTGTACATTTCTTGCAAAGATAAAGATAAATTAAGTCTTTTCATTATATGGATCAATTGTTGATTAATATTTTTCATTAGATAATCAAATGTAATTTCATAAGTTTAATATATTTGCTGAAACTGACCGAAATATCTTCAGTACCTACCAGAGGGTCACAGTTCTATAGCATAGCTTGACGATTGGGAACAGACCTCTTAATACATGTACCTGGGCAGATTAAGAATAAAAGGTAGCTGGACATTACCTGAGCACAGGAAGCAGAGTTGACAGGTGTTAATAAGCATAGGCTGGGACCAGAGATGACCAGTGTGCCTGTTATTGTTATGAAAACATCACCAACACACTCCCTCAAATGTTTATTCAACAGTTAAAATGAAGATTGATGAAACAATACTTATATAGGTAGTTCTCATGTTAAACTAAGGAATTTGAACAGAAACTATTACATCTTCCTCAATTCAACAGAGTCATTTGTACATTATTTATTTAATATTATGACTTATAAGTACATTATAAACTGATAGTGCATGTTATGAATTACAGTATTTACCATAATGGTCACTTAAACATTTAGAATAAATAATACAGACTATAATGACCAAATAATCTTCAATCGACCAGTTTTAACCAGTATTGACCACCGGCCCGGTCAATACTCATATTGACCACTTTTTTGCCAACCCTGCAGTGTATATGCAGCCAATACCTTCATGTATTTTCAAAAATGAAATTTATTTCTTTAGTATACACAACTAATTCAACGTGCTTAGAGATATGTACAATATGAAAGAAGGAGAGCCACATATAGTTATACATGGATTATCAAGAATAAGAAACAAAGGTTGCTTAAGTGGGACATTTCCTTGCAGCATGGTATTCTTCAGTGGGTACCATTCTCAACCATTAAATTTTGAATTGTCCTTGACCTTTGACCTAGACATTAATGTTATCTTTTCCCTTCTACATATGTGTGTAAGAAGTATGAGGTTGAAAGATTAAAATGTTTTCCATTGTATCATATTTAATAAATGATTGTGACATATAGTCCAGAAATCAGTAGTGAACTTTATCTGTTACCTCTGTAACAAGATTGAGACAGAAATCTGGAATAGTACTCTTGTTCGGAATATTGTTTCCTTTAGACAGAAATTTGAATAGTATATATGTGCATTTATTATTTCAAATTGAATAAAAGATATTTAGTAAAACAACAAGTTGTACAATATTCTTAGAACTATAACCTACTTTAAGCAGGGCCAGCTTTCTTCTGAACAAAGAGGAACACCAGTTGGGAAGAATGGTGGTGACCAGCATTCATCTGCCCCCAGCACGCCCGGCACACTGGTAGAGACCCCTTCCAAGCCAGAGGCTGTTGTACATGCCATGAAGGTATGGTTCCTTTCAAGAGGATGCTTAATGCTTTGTTATATTGATAATGGATATTGCATGAATGTCCAAATAGAAAAGACACTTCCTGCCCCTTCTCTCAATCTGATGTAATGAAAATTTAGATCTGCTGTGACACCAGTATGTACTGTCATTCTGGAAATGATATGCAAACGAATTTTTGTTATACTAGTTCAGGAATTATTTGTACATGTGTAAAGAAAATGAGGACCAGTATTCTGACGTAACCTTGGGTGATTTCCATTAACTCTTGCAATACTGAAATGACTAACCTTAGTGTGACATTGTCAAAAGATCACAGAACACATCTTGCCAAACAGAAGTTGCGGAGTTTGCCGGCAGTGCAGCGTTAAAGGACAGCGCCCTCTATATATATTAGTTTATTCACCAATCAAGGGCCCTCGGGGGGACATGTACATGTTAACAGGCAATTAATTATAACAATGAAAATAAATAACAATCATTTAGAAGTACTACTAGTAATACTGACAGAGTTCACACTTCTACACTGCACATATCTATAATTATATATGAAATACTGATTACAGACAAGATTTAAATTAACAACATGATAAATAAAATAACCCAACTGCTTCACACATCAGTTTCTGGGATAGCAGATAATGATAGTGTTGTGTGAATACATATAATAAACTTCATGTTCTCTTTTCTTACTGACCTGTATTTTTGTTAAAGGTTTTAGAAGTTCATGAACAGTTAGAACGCCCCAAAACTGAGGTTGGTGGGGAGAACCTAGATGATAAAGAGAAGGCCATCGTCAGAGAAATGTGTAATGTAAGTTCAGTAGTACCGATGGCTAGTTTCATTAAGTACTAAATGCAGTAGTGTTTGTCTGAAAGTTGGTCCAATACTTAGTACTTTTCAGTGCTTTGGTAGAATTTGAGGTTAACCTGCTTGTGTATTGTTCAAGGTTAGTAAGGCGAAATACACACTATTATTCACATGTTCATGTCATATGATTTTATCAAACATATTGAACAAATGTTATGGTAAAATGTTTAATCCATTATTAAAGATAATTAGAACCGTAATTTTGAATTGAATTGAGAGAGATTACCGTAAACACATGTATTCAGCTGAAATACTAGTGGTACTACAATGTGTATGTGCAGCATCAAAATCTATGTCCAATTCATGGTTGTTAGACAGATATTCCAAATACCTATAAAATAAAGGCTACTGTTATTGATTATTGGAATGCATGATATTATTTGAAAGAGTCCACTATCATGCTGAATATGTGCTAGATTGTAGTAACTGTGAATTGTGTTTTGTTTCAGGTTGTGTGGCGGAAGCTAGGGGACGCTAAGCCTGAGAGAGGTAATCCGCACCCTGTCTATGAGAATATCCCCCCATCTCCTCCCCCAGTCCCTCCTTCCCATAGGCAACCTTCCCAGGCCCCAGCAAGTGACACTAGGAAATCCCCATCCTCCTCAAGGACTCCCAACTTTGACTATCAACAGAACAATTCACAGAATTACCTCCCTTCCCAAGTGCCACCTAAATACAGTGCAACAGATTCTCTTGAGAATTCTTATCAAACTGCTCCTGGGGGCCCCATTCTGCAATGCAATACTACAGTCCTCCACCCTGGGTCTTCCCACACAGTACATTCCCAAAATGTGCCCCACTATCAACAGTATAGGTCCCCTCCTCCACGCTACCCTAATGAGCGCCCCCCAACATCCGTGTCCTCGTACGATAGTGATGTTGGCTCTTATACCTCGCAGTCTCACGACAGGCCACACCTACCTTCTAACTACTACAATGATAGACATGGGCACAACAGTCAGTTTGACCAATCACAGCCTCATTATCAACATAGGGCAAGTTCACAATCGGATCTGGTTCCTCCCCCTTCTCCAAGACAACCTTACAAGAAACATTACTCGCAGTCAGATGTGAGAGGAAGGGATCAAAGAGGGGGTCAGCATCCAACACCGGGACTGCATAGTTATAGTCAACAGCCGAGAGATAGAGGAAGGCCTAGAGAAAGTAGTGCTCCTCGGGAAATGAGGGAGGGTAGCTTTACACGAGAGTCCAGTGCTTCACGGGATGGTGATCCTAGACTGAAGAGGGATTCTCGTACTCCTGATCCCAGAGATTTCAGGGATCCCAGACATGAAGCTATTTCTAAATCCAGTAAAGGATCTTACCACTGAAAAAAAAATATCGTACTCAGAATTGTACTTTTGTTTTGCAATTTACATCAGGATTTTGGTTTTCATTTTCATTGACATGTATTCTTGAAAATGGTACATGGCATTTTTAATCCATATATGATTCAAAATTACTGTGACCAAGATTAATGGTGTAATCCATGACCAGTGTTGATTACATTGACCACAATTTTAGTGTGTGCCATGACCAGTTCATTATAATCTAATGACTATTGTTCAACATTATTATATTGTATGTTTTACAGCAAAAGTATTACTAGAAATAAAAAGATCTCATGTCTGCATTTAATTTCACACGACATTGATATGATCTATTGTGCCATCAATTTTGAACAAAAAAAATTTCTTCCACATTTTCTTCCAGTAATGTTTTATTTGAGGAAGAAAAATGGCATTTGTGTACATTTATTGAAATATAGGGCAAAGTCTCATTGGAAGAGGCAGAAGTGTTATCCATGCTAAATCCCAACTGAGTGTTTATGGAAGTATAAATGCTGTTTAGCATTGTTCTTTGAGGTATTGATTTTCATCTTTGTATTTTTGGATTGAACAAACAAAAGGGAAACAACTCGTACCCGATGGAGTGTCTCTGTTTTGTGTATTTTATTTGTTGTGTACAATTTAATTACTGTACAATGCTGGGTTTTTCCTAATGTGAGAACATTATGAAAGGTTGTAGACATTTTATGTTTTTTATAGCAATATTTTATAAGTCATATACATATGCATTTTTCAGCAAAGCTGACTTTAGAAATGTTATACACATGTATAGTACCAGTATATTTTAGTATATATAAGGTTGGTTTTTTTTTCCTGATGTTTTTTGTTGTTGTAAATGTTGTACATGTATTTGAATTTGTGCATGTTGTGTATTATGACCCTGACAGGGTATTACTGTACAGAGTATAATTTGAATGGATTGATTTTTACAGTGAAAATACAGGAACAAGATTTAAACTTATTTTGAAAAGTGCATAGTCCTTTTTGTGGGACAGCACATTATATTGTAGATAATAGATGTAAATTATATGGCTGGGTGATTTGTATTTTACCCATCTAACCATAGATTGAATTAACTATGCAACATTTAACAAAGAGAAAACTGGAGATCAGCATCTGATGGTTAAAACTGCAGATGATTAATTATACACATACAGAGATTCTACATTAATTTTGTGAATTGCAATATTTAGCGTTATCAGCTGGAAAAGTTATGGTTGTAATGATGTATTTTTAAGACAGGCTGGCAGCTGTTTTGGCAGATTTTAAAACTAGCATTATGTTGTCTGTTGTAAACATTAATAGGACCATGTTGTAATTAGCTCACCTGATCCAAATGTCAAAATTAAAAAAGAGTAACAGGGTCGTTGTGACTCGGGTCAGCATTGTGACCTATGGGCCTCCTGGTTATACTTTTTATGGTATGACTTTGTAGTACTTAGTGCATTTATTTTTAATAAATGTGTAAATGAGTTTATAGGGCAAGAATCTCTTTAGTGTAGATTTGAATTAGATTGTGTGGCCAGTATTTTTTATTGAGGAATTACAGCAATAAGGAATGTGAAAGAACACTAGAAAAGTGACACATAAAAGGAAATGGACAGTTTGTAGGTTTGTGTGTGAAGTTTGCTTTAATTTGTAAACAGTGAAATTATAACAATTTAAACAATTTGTGTTTGTATTTAAAAGCATAGTAAAATAAATAATATCATGTTGATTCTTACATCAACAAGCAATATTCAGCATCCTGATATGTTAATTTCTTTTATGATATAATTTATTATATATGGTAAAACTTTTTTCAGTTTTCCATATGTGAAGTAGAATTTTATAGACAAAAAGATTTCCTCAATTGTATAGACATATTACAACATATATATTTAAAAATGATTTTTCCAAATAATATTCAAGTAATTTAACATTTAGAAAACAGGTGCTCTTTTTGAATATTGTAAAAATATATTTTTGTAAAGTTGAATAATAGAAATAAATTGTTATGATATAGCAAACTTTTATCTTTTCTTTTGATGTCGAAGTTGCCATATCTGCTTTGCTTTTAAACTGTGTTTAGTCCAAATGAATATATCTGTGTAGTAGAACACATTTATGATGCCCTTAAACGCCATGTTTCCTCCTTGAGATGTGGTGGTCTTTCGATGTCAACTCTAACTAGTTTCACATGTTGTAGACGGTATAATGGGGTAACCTATATCTGTCTTGGGGTTTTTCTCCGCCTGTGAGATATTTAAGTGGGTTGGTTCTCGCGGAATTTAGCCCCGGATTTCTCCGTTTGTGAGATTGTTAAGTGAGTTGGTTCTCGCGGAATTTAGCCCGGATTTCTCCGTTTGTGAGATATTCAAGTAGGTTGATTCTCGTGGAACAGTCTCGGATTTCTCCGGTTGTGAGATAATTAAGTGGGTTGGTTCTCGCAGAACAGCCTTTGGTCTCTTCGAAAAAAAAATTGGCATGTTGGCACTCAACAATATGAAACGCCGCCATATTTCTGAAGATCTTATTCACCAGGTAGCAGCAATAAAATATCAAAGATAATATATTGTCGGTTTTACTATTTTTGCAGAAGCTATGGGACTTTCTAATTGTAGAAATGTTTAAAACAATTGCTAGTCAATGACTTGAGCAGTTTCTATGATCATAGTTCAGTACATCACACTACGTGTCGAGGACAATCTTCAGCGTATATAGGTAACTTACTGCGTATATTAAAGGTAACCTACTGCGTATATTAAAGGTAACCTACTGCGCAAATAGGTGACCTACTACGTTAAAAGCAACTTAAAATGCGTATAGGGGCAATTTATTGCGTATTTTAAGGCAACTTCTTTGAAAAATCCACTTTGTACACATTTATTAAATCCGATCGTAGTTTACCTCGGAGATGTTTTTCTGAGCTTGTCGGACCCTGGGCGCCACAATGTGGGTTTTAAGATCCGGTTAAAACAGATTGATTCGGTATCAAACAGATAGACCCGGTATCAAACAGATAGATCCGGTATCAAACAGATAGACCCGGTATTAAACAGATAGATCCGATATAAAGAAAGATAGAAATCGGATCATAGAGGTGAATTGCAATACATAGTTACCTATAATGAATTAGATCTACACCGGCCATGAATAAATTTCATGGATTTAAGCAAATATTGGACTACTGTGATTCAATGCTTCCAAAGCAAAAGGTCGACAACCGTATCATTGGAAAGCTAAACAGTTTGTCAGAAGATTATTTCGTGCATTAAATAGTACCACACCTGAAGAAAAAAAGTGATACGCTTCATCTAGCTTTTCCACATCAGTATTATACAAAGCGTTCTGACTTTCCACATTAATATTATAGAGCGTTCTGACTTTCCACATCAATATTATAGAGCGTTCTGACTTTCCACATCAATATTATAGAGCATTCTGACTTTCCACATCAATATCATAGAGCGTTCTGACTTTCCACATCAATATCATAGAGCGGTCTGACTTTCCACATCAATATCATAGAGCGTTCTGACTTTCCACATCAATATCATAGAGCTTTCTGACTTTCCACATCAATATCATAGAGCGTTCTGACTTTCCACATCAATATTACACAGAGCGTTCTGATCGCAATTTATCAAGTCCTTGTACCGTCTTAAATTAGTATAAATAATATCCACACAGTATTTACCAAGTCAGATGTACATGTACTTGAGCGGGTTTGATGCACTTACGAGTTGGCTAGACCAGGGAGAAAACTTCATCAAACTCGTCTTAAAAGAATTTGTAGCAGTTGTCGTTCGTTTGATAGAGACTTTGTATACGCATGAGAGGCCTAGGCAACGTTAAGGAAGCATGTCGCTGCAACGGGTAGAACCCACGATTTGACTTCCTCAACTGCCGTATTCTCAGGAGTGGGTCTAGGTTTGTTTTGCGAACTGTCTTTGTCCCCAGCGGAGCCCCAGGTAGGGGATTCAGAGGCAAAGTCACTCTGAAGCTCCTGGTGTTTAACGAATTTTCATAGAAAATCTCTCTCTCTCTCTCTCTCTCTCTCTCTCCTCCCTCCCTCCCCCCCTCTCTCTCCCTCTCTCTCTCTCTCTCTCTCTCTCTCTCTCTCTCTCTCTCTCTCTCTCTCTCTCTCTCTCTCTCTCTCTCTCTTCTCTCTCTCTCTCTCTTCCGGACCGTATTACATGTACATGTTTACAAGTACTAGTGCAAAGTTTTGTTTATCATCACAATTACATGTCTAATGGGAATATAGGTTTCTGGTATCTTTAGCCTGTGTAATGTATTAATTTACATAACTATGAATAGGTATACAATTTTCAGACGCAAAATATATAAAAGGTAAGTTTCGGGATGTGTTACAGAATCTCGGCCGGCATATGTACCAAGAGCACTGCGAAGTGTGCACCCTTCTCTCATGAGGTGAACAATGCATACATGTTTATTGTATTCTAATCGACATATTGATTGTCTCTCTTTGAGACCTACCATTTGAAGGTATAGAAACAATACCGGTATGTTGTTTTTGACCGAATATGTCAAATGTCAATAAGAATATCACTTTACCAACTGATAAAGTGCATATACCATAAGTCCTGTCAACTCGCACATGATACCCCACCTCTTTTCCAAATAAATTTTTTTTTTTTAAATCTCAGGTGTGTCGAAAATGGGGAAACAAAGAAAAATATGATTCAGACACGGTGAAATGTTATATTGCTTACCAAAGCACTGTACACGTCCGTGGTCGTTATATTTAGACAATGGTGTTTTTAGCATGAAAACACAATCAAGATTTTGAGTAGATTTTTATGAAATGGAGACCATAGACTGAGAGTTATGTTAAGGTAGAAAATTTCCAAGTTATATAAATATATGCATGTAATTCGAAACCTCTTCCTACTTGCATGCAAAGTTAATCCGCGAAGGATTATTTTATCCAGCATAATTTTTGTATTTCAATCCGTTCTATGTATAGGCTATTAAAGCCTGAAGTTTGAAAATTATTAACTTGATGGTAGTTTTAATGGGACAGAAGTTCTACGCAAAGTTTGCAATCTCTTAACACTCTAAGAATGACTCTTGTTAGACAGTAAAATCAAAATTGCTTTCCCGATCTCCCGATCGTTATTATAAATTCTGGATCAGGAGAAGCTAGAACCTTGACCCGAATGACGGTGGAAACCGTTGTACAGACATACCTGTAACGTCCAGGCTGATTACCCGCTTCATTAATTATCAGGTAGTTAGCTCGAGAATAGGAGGTAGTCATTATCTAGGGAAACCATTGAAAACCCAGGAAACAAACAGCTTCTTTATTGAAGGAACAGGATCCTCGGTGATGACACGGCGAGTGGAGGGAAAATTAAGTGTACTTCGGTACATTAAACGGCTCACAAGCACGTGCACTTGTACCGCTACATTCCTTACCTCATTCACGTCCAACTATTTTTGTTTTAAAATCTAATTTTGGAAACCGCAATTTATGAAAGTGTTAAATTTGGTGTTGAAGAGAGTACATTCTTTATCACTTTTCCCAGTAAATCTCTCTTACATTGTGGCCCTTCTGAATCGCAGCGTTCTTTATTTCTCTTTATATATACACGAATAAAGTATATATATGCAATCAAATATTTCATCGTATAGCATGATTACGAGATTACTGCTATAATCTAGTAATATCGTTTACAACTGCATATGGAATTGTTTGTAAGTTCAACATTTTTGAAAATTAGCTGTAAATGAATTTTCTAAAATGGAGAGAATTATTTTCGAAAAGTATGGATATAGAATATATGTATTTCAATAAAAAAGCAGGAAAATATACAGTTCCAAAATATATTTTGGAACTGTATATTTTCCTGCTTTTTATTGAATTATTTTGACTGTGTGATATCAACTCTTTCTATTTGGATTATATATATATATATATATATATATATATATATATATATATATATATACTCTCAGTAATTTTGTTGATAAAATTTCCATGCGAGTAGTTATTAAAGGAGGTCACCTCAGAAACTGGAATTTTCTTCTTTTTCTGTTTTTTTTTTTTTTTTTATGAAATGTCTCTCAAAATGGCACATGGATTTAAAAATATATTTAGGTTTTACATTATTGATAACCCGACGGTATTGTTCAATGGTGAATAAATATCATGTTATTTGAACTTATTGAATCTATCTTCTCAAATCATTTTCAAAAAGTTAGCAGTTGTCTAAAACTCGTCGCGTATTATGCATCATTCTCTCTAAACAATAATGTTCGATTTTATATAGTTGTATTCTAAATTCTTCAATAAATTAAATCGGATGCAGGGAAATAACCCATCAATTATGAATTTCCTATATTTTTAAACCGCTTATGCATGATAGGGCTCCACAAACTTTGATTACTCACAAAAGTAGCCTAAATGTAGGAGTAATGGAGGAAATGCGAGTGAATCAGACCCAAATCACTGGAGGAAACCGGTTTTCTGGGTTTCATATTGTCAGACCTCAGTGACCTCAAACCTGACAGCGAATCCATCCCACATTAGGTGTATTCTTAGGTGTATAAATCAGAATTGGTTATAATGTATATGGTTTAAATACTTGGGAGATAATTTTTATGGTGCCAAAATCTGATAAGAATTAAAATTACGAGAAATCTCGTAACCACTAGTTAATTATCTCGTAAAAACAAAACTAGGAATTCTAATATTGTTGATTTTTGGTTGTTTAACTCTCGCTTTTGCGAAGAAGAAAAAACCCAAACCAAACAAAGAACACCCCCTCCACATTTTTTAAAACTCTGTGAATTGCATGGTTTTCAACAAACCACAAACTTTAAAATTTGAAGGAAAACGCACCCCCTTCTTGATCAACACATGATCAAATATTACGTGAGTAGTAATCCACACATCGCTTTGAACAAAATGATAATATTGAAAATTATTTGAATATCACGTCTGAAACTCTTCAATAAAGAAAAAATAACTACTAAATATATAAAGCCGAATTAAAAAACCACGTATCTCCTCATGCGTTAGATTTTTTGTAATAACCCGTAATTATATGAACATTTCTCACAATTTTGCTGATAATCTATAGTAAGACGACGTATAATGTGACGTAATATTAAATTACAAATAAATTACGTAATACTTCTCATTACCAGCTCGTTAGAGTTATCGCGCTTTGATGACTCTTGTGTGTCATCGGTAAGAAAATGCACAAGTCTCGCGAGCAAGTGTGAGATTACTGGGACATAAACGAAACGGTCATAGCACCCCCCTTTTTTTAAGAGTTAAAATACATGGTGTATCTTTAAATAAAATAACCATTGGTCAAACTGCATTTTTCAAATATTCTAACACAATCTTATTAAAAATGTTACATGTTTTTAAACTCCACCACACCTATTTCAAAAATTCTAAACAATGATGTTCTCTGTCCTAAATCCATCAATATTTTGTAATTTTCAAAATAGTTTGAATGCAGTTTGGAAACGCATTAGTTGTGTTAATTAGTGTTATAAACGTCTTAAAAAATGCAGTTTGGCATATATATAACTTGTTCTAAAATATGGAAATTGAGGGGGGGGGGTAGGGGGTGTTCGTGTACGATTACCAAGTCCATGCCATATGAACCTGTCCTAATTGTATGATAAAATAGAATGTCTTCATAGTCTGACAGAATAACTTTAAAAACATATTACTCACATTAAAAGTTTTTGTGTTGGATGTGCATATAGGTTTTTCCCTTCACAGTTCTTTTTGCGATTGATGCTTTATATCGATCAGATTTGGCAGATTTAGTACCTGCACTCCCTCACATAGTTTAATAAGTTCGTCTGTTTTCTTGTAAGAATAATCAATTCCTAAATTTGACTTTAGAATTTTAATCAGTGTTGTGGTTTGCAGTCGGTTATATATAATATGTATCCGAAACCATAATTTATATTATGTATGCCTAAGTAATGTTTACGTATGTTGTCCCGGTAGCACGACTTTACGCGCCTTTAATTTGAAGAGTTCCACTAATGGAAATGATAAGTATTACGTAAGGTAACTAGTACGTAGGAAAAAGATAATCGTGTACAAGTACGATAACAAAAATTCGTGATTACGAAAACAATCGAGGCTGCAAGATAGCTAACTCGTAATTACGAGATAACTAACTTATAAATACGATATAAATTATTCCCGCCAGTACGCGAATTCAGTCTGTGGTATTTTTCAGTCATTCAATTTCAATAGTGACGTCCCCGTATAAAATTTTCATTTGTTGCTATGAAAACCATCATATGTCCTAATTAGTTGTCTCTATAAGCACAATCTGATTAAAATCAGCTCCATGATCTGCTCCTTTATTTTTTATGTTGTCGCTAAAAAGAGGAGCGGATCGAGGTGTTGATTTTAAACAGATTGCTATAAGCAGTCATAATTTGAATAGAGCTTGTGGGTATCTACGTATACGGTTTTCTACGTTTTTATTATGATTTGTGAGGAAAAGACAATCCTCTCTAAGTTCCCTCCACAACTGGGAAGAGTTTAATGCTATTGAAACGAAGAGCGTATTTGATTTGTCTACACTGACCACAAATTGTACACTTTTTCGTAACCAAGTGTAAAGGTGTGCACCGCCTACACCCTATTGGTGGATGCATCGAAAAATTCAATATGGCTGAAAAATGGTGAGGCGAAAAATTTGCGTATTTTTCTCTCCGTATTTTATTCCAATGAATTGTATTTGTCATTTACAAGAGAGTCAGTAAAGAATTGATATTTCGTAAAATCATCAAAACATAAGTTTGGCGCAAAATGAGAGAGAGAGAGAGAGAGATCAGCAGAAATTATGGAGTATGTCCTGGCATTTTTAAAAATGCCCATTGAAATAATTTAATTTTAATTGTTACACACAGTTTGATTGGTTCATTAACTTTATCAACATTCTTTATATTTTAATTATAAACAAATTAGGGGGGGGGGGGGGGGGCAAGGAAACACATTGTAAGCCACTGGCGTGTACATGTATGCTCTTAGAAGAACTGTTGTCTGCTATACGAATTAAATCTCCTTCATTCGCGTCAGCCCCCCCCCCCCTTTCCCCAAGCTCCCCCCCCTATTCAAGCTCCCCCCCTATTCTTTTTGTATACTTTAAAGTTTAAATACACCCTGGTCATCTCTACAATGCCTACATTGATAAATCGTTTCTTTTTATTTCATTTGTGTAAGTAATGCTTATTATTTTGTGATCTAATCGAATTTTTCAGAGAAAATTTCCCCAAGAAGCTGCCTATGCGTGGGTGCCCCCCCCCCCCCCCCCCCCCAAAGATCTATACACATGTATAAACTGTATTTACTTCATTTGCTAGACTTACACGAGTACTTAAATGCACTTTTGTTGCAAACACCACTTAGGGTTAAATTCACCGAGTCTGACGTAAATAGCACCTTGTTGTGTAAGGAGTTGGGTTCGCCGGGAGTTAAATAAGATATGGACTTCACCACGCTAGTGATTCATTATGCAGTGACCAAGAGAACCTAGCCGTATATAGGGTCTAATACCGAACAATATAACGTTCTGGATTTCCCGACTTTGTCAGTTGCTGCGGAATAAAAGATGTAGGCAGAAAGACAATGAAAAAACAATTGAGTATATTAAATTGGCATGTTTTCCTTCTGTTCCGCTCCTTTTTATTCACGTGTCTTTATTTGGAGCATACAAAAACATTTGGAGTAACTATACTGCTCTATACGATTTTGGCAGATCCTTTATACATGTATTGTATTAGTTGTATATAAGTATATTTCTGCTGTGTATAATGGCAGTGGTGGAATTAATGTACTTTAAATAGTTTTATATGGTATCATAGCAGACACATGTTATTTATGTCTCTGACCATGGTAACAGGTGCTCTTTTCAGCACACATTGGGTTACCGCTGTATAATTCTTGGACAAGAAATGATCAAAGTAGACTCTTGTAAGAAAGTCGATGGTATAAAATACCCCATGTGATTATTTGTTGTGTATGTAATATATTTAATCAACAATTTTGGAAACTGGAGAAAGGATATGGAGCAAAATTATACCACGTGTATATCAACCATATATTTTCATAACAATGATAAAAGTCTGATCGAAGGTCATATATAAAAACGATGCAACTATAATTCAAATGACGGTTGAAGATTCCGTAACTGTCGTAGGAGTTTGAGGACCCCCCCCCCCCCCTCTTTTTTTTGGTCCATAGTCCTCATTCCCGGTCATATTCGGTTCCATGAAACTGTTCGATTTATCATAGCTATTAATAAATAAATAGATAAAAATAAAATCAAAATTAAATAATAAAAAAAGATTGAATTGTTTATCAGATGATTTTCCCAATGAGTTTGAACATACTGAGTATAGATAAGCTTCCTCACAGGTCCTTGGATTTTCCTACAGCTGTTAAATTTCGCCCCCTTGAGATATGTCGACTAATGGACGTTTAATTGGTGCATGTTTGAAGGTTTGTTAAGAAATAGTGCTCATTCATTGTTAAACCGCAGTCTTGTTCGGTCAAGTTTCCTCTAGTAACGTAAATAGAAATTGTTAAGTTTACAAAGGGAGACAAAACACTATAACTATCTCACTGTATCGCAATAAGATATATAAAAAAAAGATAGCATGATATATCAAAGGAATAGGAAGTCCGATGTTGTCCTTTTAAAACAAAAGACAAAGAGATTAGGTGCAGATATCCTGACCGACATGTCGCGCGTGTTCACAAAGTGGGTGCCAAATACGCTCCAGGAGTCTCATTTGATATTAAGTGTGTAATTGATGTATTGTGGATTTAAGACTAACATGGGGCTTTCCAGTTCTGGGACTTCATAAAAAAAGACTAACATTAGCCCTCAAGGTTCGGGGACTCACCAGTCACGTTATGCAGATTAAATTACACCGGTAACTTTTTAGGTAAAAACTATTATATAAAAGTATCGATCATGACTAAATTTGGATTTATTGACAACTGTTGAAATGTGTCAGTTTCTTGGTCGATTTTTAAACCCTGCTTTACATAATTCGTTTTAGTTCTATTGCGTGGTAGAGACAGCACATCGAACTGTGTTCCATGAAGACGATTTAGCATGTCTAAAACTCTCAAATTCCAACACCACTATTGAAATTACATGAAAATTAATTATGTTTAATGTCCTCTCTTAAATACATGTAGTGCTTGTGAAAATGATGTTGGATTTATGAGTCTGACAAGTAAACAGAGATCCCTAGAGATCTGCTAAATTATTTCTGCAACCCTTTTTCTTTGACAAAGGATTTTTGGTACATCGATAAAGTTTTCCTTAGCATCATCCTTTAAAAAGGATCGTCTAATTCGTTCACACGAACTTCATAAACGCCTCTGTTTCAGCAAATAAGGTATATGTAATGCTATCAAATATGGAAAAAAAAACTATTGCATGAATGTAATTACTCAGATTAATTTCTGTCTATAGAAAACGTCCTTTGTATAAAACACCTGACATCCAATAGAATTTCACCCACTCATGATGAAAATTACCAGGACGAGAGACGATGGCACCAACGCCAGTAAATTCCTATACGATCACCTGATCCTGCGGTTTGAACAATTAAAAGGACCAGAAACAAGTTCTACAACTCATTTCTGATTCTAAACCTGCAGTATGCATTAAGAATGATATTTGTGTTTACTATACATCCACCAATGCTGCTGGGAACTGGGTAATCAAGCAAGGTTTTTTATGGAACTCTGCCACAATATTTTGTAGGAAAGTTATCTAGTGGAATGTACAAAACGAGCATTATAAGCGGTTCATTTGGTATTTAATTGATAAATTTACATATATTACTTTTTGCATTTTACGTTTTCAGTACATAGACACTATTTATATTTTGGAGACTCTGAAAATATGTCTTGGGGAAACAAGTGGGTTAATTGATGATAGTCTTATCAGAGACATATTTGTCTCTGGTCTTACATGGCTCTGGTTTTCATTGTAAATTAAAGTGTCACGAATAACACGCAAGGGCTCATACTTTATATTCGAAAAATTGAAGAAAACAGATTTTAAAAAAGAATAATCATGTCATTATATTCTATTTTAAGAATGAGTTGAAAGGGGGGGGGGGTAATCATGACTTTTATATCATGGTTAAAGCGGATATCAGATAAACATGAAAATGTTTAATTAGCACGGTGCATATGACCGTTGTCGCATCCTTTAGAAGAACAATTACCATCAATGTGATATGAAATGTGGAACCTACCATTATGATTTTTACTAAAGGAGTTGTGTGTTTCACTCTAACAAAGAAAACACAAGCTGGATAGAAATCATGCATAAATATGTACGTGTAATCATTTGAACGTACTCAATCAATGGCGGATTTAGAGGGGGCTCGCCATCCTTTTTGTGACACCCCCCCCCCCATCCCCCCCCCCCCCCCACACACACACAAACAGTAGAACAACAGCAAGATTCGACATTGTATACACACAAGTGCATTAAGACAAACATTTTTTGTTATTTTTTTAAATTTAATGTTCTTCTTGTCCTTCGCATTCGATAGACTTGGATTTGAGCTTCCTCCGCGAATCTGATGGTCTTCTGTAAGACATCTACTGTTCCATATAGTTTATTTATTTTAACATGTATAAAATAAATCTAGAATAACCCATAAAAGTAACTTTAAAAGCCTCGAAATCCTGGTAGAGCCCCCAAACGCCCAGGCTATTGCCCGCTCTTTCGATCAAGTCTGGATCCGCCACTGCCAATCATGGTTATCCAATCATTAAATCGTACGATAATCGGTAAACCAAGTTTGAAATAACATTTGACAATGAGTCACCATGCAGCGCATGAATACATAATGAAATGAGTCACCATGCAGCGTATGAATACATAATGAAATATGATAAATGTATGGCATAACCATGCACGTGGCATTGGATATGGTTAGGGATAAATATTTGGCTAAACTAGGCTATTTCCATTTTTCATAAAGAATGGTCACTGAAAATTGTTGTGTTTCAAGGCACAGTATTGTAAGCTACCCAAGGATAGGGGTTTGCTGGTATATTTCTGAATCCTCAGCAGATCCACTCATGTCAGGATAATTCCGAACATCATTTAAAGTCAATAAACAATATCTCAGTCACACTTCTCTCTCATTTTTGGTGAAGAATACATGAAAACGATTTTAACGATATCATTCTTTACGACATACATAAAAACTACTTGAAATTTTTTTTATCATAACCCAAACAAAGTAAAATTATTTCATCTGATGTTAAAAACTGATGTGGAGTAACTTTAAAAGAAGTTATACGTGTATATTTTAAAAAATCTACGATTTGACCTGTCCATCATGACTTATCGCAGTTCATACCCTCATGTGTTTTCTAAATGAAATTTTTATTTCTGTAAAAAATCCCAGCCGTTAAAATAGCATTGATTGCAACTGCAGCGCGCACAAGAGGAAATGGCTATCATTACAATAAAGGCAAAAACATTGGGAATGTGAATATTAATTTGATTCAAGCGATAGGCCTAGCCATTTCCTCATGAATGTGAACGAAATGCGTATGAATCTTGATAAATATATAGTACGACTGTTTTAACGGCTGAGAATATTACGATAGAAAAGAAAGTAAAATGTAAATATAACAAGATAATTCTTGAAGGTACATGAGGGAATGAACAGCAACGCTTCACTCCAGCAAACTTTTCATGAAACGCAAACATGCTTTGTGACGTATGTTGGCGTAAAGCGTCACAGATCATGCCCTCATGTATTTTGAAAATTAAATTTCATTTCTTAATTGTACCTCATGTAGCATTGTATATACCGGTACATGATTTGTATATACCGGTACATGATTTGTATATACCGGTACATGATTTGTATATACCGGTACATGATTTATATATACCGGTACATAATTTGATCTAATAAAATGAACTGAATTGAGAGCCGTTACGCATAGCCTCAGCTACACTTTATTTAAACAGCCTGGGTGAAACTTTAAAGGCGGGCATACAAACACGCTTTGGCAAGACATGTGCTCTAAGTTTCCAACTGAAACGTGTATGACAAGTGAAAGCTTAGAAACAGTCTGGCATTTGTATTAACACTAACAATTTACAGCTTAATTTCTGGGAACCCCTACGGAATTCCCAAGTCATATCGCCTGCAATATATTGGACTAGCTGTCATTTCATTATCCATATGTGCGTAATACTTGTTTTCAACTCAATTAAAGAAATGAATTATAAAACAGAAACATATATAGCAAAGGCGTTGTTGTTAATAACGAATACTGTCGTTGTTGTTTCATAAAGCTTTTGAAATAAACATTTATAATTTAATTCCACCTTTTTTCGATGTTTGGTTTGTAAGTCAAGGTGTCTTCACGTGTAGGAATTTGTCTTTGTATGTTTTAGAATACTGTTAGCATTTATCAGAGTGGTTTCATGGCCGTTTTAGTTTTAAAATTCTTTTTTTTGTTGTTGTTGTGGATACGTTGTTTGAATTTATTGAGGTGTGTATTACAGGAAATGTTTTCAGTCAGGAATCATTACGTACGTGTACCTTTTGTTGTTCAGAAGTCTCGCCATTAGTAATAATTCAGAGTACTTGCATGTATACTACAGCTATGATATTTCGTATGATTCTTCAATCTTTATGAAAATCTCTATCAAAAAGACCAAAGGTGTGTATATTAAATTGATAACCTTTATGCCGATGGCAAAAAATTATTGTAGTTTTTCTTTCGCAAATGTATGTTATTCATAATGAAAAATGGTTAGTCTGGTCTCCTTCCCACAATTCACTTGGCACAATGTGCGAACGGAATTGTGGGAAGGAGACAATACAGATATACATGTTTGAGGGCATGAATTTCGACGCTTTAAGCCCGCATACTTCAAGAAGCGTGTGCTTGACCCCGGAAACTGTTTTTCAAGAAGAAAATTTAATTTTTCTTATATCTACATTTTACTTTCATTCTCATTCTACAATTGGTAAAGATATCGAAAGTAAAACCATTGGAAATGTAGATATTAAGAAATAGCTAGATAAAAAGTTGTATTCCACAGAAAATTCATGGATCTTGGATAAAGGTTAACTATAAAAGTTAACTATACGCCAGTGTTTCTGTATACTATATCCAGGATCCTTCATGTTATCGTGAAACCCTAAAAGTACATTCAAGAAATAAATTTAATTTTTGAAAGTACGTGAGAGTATGAACTGCGACGCTTCACGCCAGTGGCATACTAGTACTTTGTGAAGCGCATTAATACACAACTATCTATTCCTGAGAAGTATGCTGGCATGAAGACATTCTACTTTCATTTCTGTTGGAATTCCCAACCGTTAAAATAGACGTACTATATTCATCGAAATTCATACGCGCATTGTTCACAAAACTGTGCATTCATGAAGAAATGGCTATCATTTACAATTTGTAAAGTCATACATTGGAAATGTAAATATAAAGTAAATTGAATAAAGTTATATAGTGTATTCCACAGCAAATATATGATAAATAAAATTTTCTTCGACTTCATGGGAAACACCAGAATAACCCAAGAAAGCGGGAGAGCTGGTTTACCGAAATGTGGTTTCACAAAAACTATATGTCTTGAATAGAGTTTGTGTAAAGGACTAATATATTATTTGGAATTACTGTAGGATGAAGAAGGGTGTCCGGTTTGTTTTGTGCTTTGGGTTTTATTTCAATCTTCCCATACTGTGTATAGTTCAAATATTATGTTTTTTGTGTTTCAGGAATTGGATTTTCGATTTTTACATCTCTGGCAAGATGTACGTATCTTTGAGATTTCAGTTGATTGATTGTATATTGTTTAACGTCCTACTCGAGATAATTTTTCACTCATATGGAGACATCACCATTGCCGGTGAAGGGCTGCAAAATTTAGGCCTACACTCGGTGCTCACGGCCTTTGAACAGGGAGGGATCTTTATCGTGCCACACCTACTGTGACACGGGACCTCGATTTTTGCGGTCTCATCCGACGAACCGCCCAATATAGTCACCTATTACGACAAGCAAGGGACAGAGGACCTATTCTAACCCGGACCCACACGGAACGAAAATTTCTGTTGAAATGCACACAAGAAATATAAAGAATTTTAATTTAGTAAAACATTTTCGCTGGTTTGGTAACACCATTGACTCATTGCAAGGTAGGCGACTGACGAGAATTCCCAATGCATTAGAAACATATGTAGATATAATTTAGCACTTTATTACACAAGTCATATGAAAGAAAGGTGATAAATAATGAAGACGTCATATTAACAGTTTAATTCTACTCGGAGAAACCCATGGAATTTCCAAATTCGCCCTGCCTTAAAAGGTCGTTGTTTTGCTTGTTATATATCTACATTTCCTGTGATTTTACTTTCAATATCTTTACCAATTGAGGTGATAGCCATTTTCTCATGGATGTGAACAATGTGCGTATGAATGTTGATAAATATAGTGCGACTATTTTAACGGCTGGGAATATTCCCACAAAAATGAAAGTAAAGTGTAAACATAAGAATTGAACGCTTCATGAAGTATGCTGGTATAAAGCATAGTAGTTCACACCCTTATGTACTTTCAAAATTGTGGAAAATCAAAGAAAATATCTTGCACTCCTTTAATATAAACAAGTGGATATACAAACAGTGGTTTTGTGGTCCTATGTCTCTAAGATTTTACACAGGCTGTTGTATTAGTGCTCTTCTGATTGTTATCTGTTTGTATACGGGTGTATGATGTCAGTGTAAAATTGGGTTTTATATGTTAATTATATTCGTATTTATCGTGGTCATTTATCTCTCATCGATAAAATCCAGTTTCTACAAATAATCTGAAATTTCCGTGGAATGTACAAGTGTCCGCCTGTTAGTTTATGCAGAATAACAAAAAAATTTGTATGAGAATAGGGACTATTCAACTCAAACTATTTCGCCATAGGAGCGACGAAAGGTCAATATCATATACAGGAAATGGGACACTCCTCTGTAGGAAATAACATTACAAATGCGAAGATAAAAAAGATTTACTTTTGACATTTCAAAATTCAAAAGTTATCAAAGGCTTTTCGGAGAATTTCTTCACATACTGAGAAATAATATTTTTTAAAAATCAGCAAACTTGCATCAAAACAGGTAACCAATTTAGTACCGTGCCACATGATGCATTGTTTTGTTCATTTGTTTGTAACAGGAAATTATCACAATTATGTTGAAGTAATAAGTAATATGTGCATAGCTTTCACAATTTTTATAATCTCCTCGAACATGCGTTCAAGGACATGTTTGAAACGGAGTCTCACTAGTTTTGGCCCTGTAAGTTGAAATAAAAATTGTAAAATCACAAAGTATGTTTTTCTCTCTCCACTTTTTAGCAAAATATATTATTTAGACATACGATCACGTTGAAATTTGGACTGTAGTTTGTATATTGTGACGTCAGAAAGTCTATTTAAAGTACATGTACATCATCATAGCCATTTGTCAAATCACCATTCAAAATGGCTAAGTATACAAGATATTTAATATCAAAAAGATTTTTTTTATAGAGCCCTATTTGCAATTTAATTTTCAATACTTTTATTGATAAAACTGTTATTGATTCTCTATACCTGTCATGTACGTTTGGATTGAGGACACATTCAAAGGTCAATAGTCAGTCTGTGCCTAATCTGAAGTAGAGGCATGCTTTTATCAGCTATGAAACATTTCTTCAAAGGAAAAAAGAGGGCCCAGTAATCGAGCTATTTATGACTGTTTTTGAGCATCTGGTATAAAGTTTTCTTTTAAAAGTCACAGTTTAACAGATGTCGGTGACTTTCACATTCAGTAAATATACAGTCCATAGATTACACGAACATAACACGTGGACTTCCTCGCGCGCGCGCGCGTGTGTGTGTGTGTGTGTGTGAGTGCATGCATGTGTGCTAAATGCACATTCAACCAAGACCCCAGGGCGATTTGTTCAGGAAAAGACCATTCTACCGACCCCGCCACCTTTGTCAATCTCTAACCATCTATTTGTCATGTGGAATATATTTCACCTTAGTCTAATCATCTATTTGTCTTGTGGTATATATTTCACCTTTGTACATCTCTAATCATCTATTTGTCTTGTGGTATATATTTCACTTTTGTAAATCTCTTATCTATTTGTCTTGCGGTATAGTTCACCTTTCTGAAGAAATGAAGACAATTACTTTTATCTAGTCAATTTCTTGTGTGTGCGGATGTCTCAATTTCTTGAGATGAATAACTTTATCAGACAACATTTACTCTCTTTCAGATGTGCTTTCAGGTCATCGTGTTTGTAAGAAATTGATTAATTCTTAATTTTTCTATTATATATACACACACAAAGATACTATTTCTTATTTTTATTCTGATAGGCTATGACATTTACGTATTTTATAGTCATCTCGATGTTATAGGCTCTGTAATGGCTGGGTTAAGCGAGACCAGCAGAGCGCGATGTTATTTTTCTGTAGATTACCAGTAAAGTACAACCGTTCTTGATTTTAACTTTTTGAATTACGCAATCACGTACGTGTTGTCTCCCAGCTATAGGCACACTGCTGATTTAATTGTCATGAAGGGAAATTTTGTGTGAAAATATATAAATGCACCAAACGAACTGAACATCAAAAATCAGGGGTTCATATGACAGTAACATATAATAGTGATGGATATTGTATGCAATAATTTTCTCCATATAAAAACATAACTGCTAAAACATGATGCCCAGTGTAATCCTTCTGTTACAATGCCTATTTGAAGTTTGACTTGCTGTTTTTCTGATCATTGCTTTTACCTATGTAAGAACTAATGCGCGATGTCTAGTTTGTGGCAGTGATTCGGTGTATTTTCTTTTGATGACTAACGAACAATAATTTGTCTTAAAAGACATACATATTGTTCAGCGTCGGATAGCTAATTCAATAACCTTGACAAAAGCCATTTTAGTCCAAGCTTGTCCTCTATCGGGTTAGGCCAGCACATTTGTGCAATATTTTTTGTAGCTTCGTAAGGTCAGATTGTGCAATTATATTAATTAGATCGGACTTCGTAACGCACTCCTTTTTATTAGGATGTAGGATTCGGTCGACAAGGGGTGCTTACTCCTAGGCACCCGATCCCATCACTAGTATGTTCAGGCCGTGTTTGTCTAACTCTCTATTTTGTATTTTTATTGTAGTTATGAGATTAATCACTGTTATTATCTTCACATCCTAATCAAATACGATCTACCTGACAAGTTTCTCTGAATGGACACCGCATTGTTTGATGAGAAATAAAAAGAGCATCGACCAATATTTAAACCAAATGGTATTCCTGTAATAATGTAACCAATAGGAACTACAACAATCCTGTAATAATATAACCTATAGAACTACAATAATCCTGTAATAATATAACCAATAGGACTACAGTAATCCTGTAATAATATAACCAATAGGACTACAATAATCCTGTAATAATATAACCAATAGGACTACAGTAATCCTGTAATAATATAACTAATAGGACTACAATGAACCTGTAATGATATAACCAATAGGACTACACCAATCCTGTAATAATATAATCAATAGAACTACAGTAATCCTGTAATAATATAACCAATAGAACTACAGTAATCCTGTAATAATATAACCAATAGGACTATAGTAATCCTGTAATAATATAACCAATATGACTACAGAAATCCTGTAATAATATAACCAATAGAACTACAGTAATCCTGTAATAATATAACCAATAGAACTACAGTAATCCTGTAATAATATAACGAATAGACTAGAGTAATCCTGTAATGATATAACCAATAAGAACTACAGTAATCCTGTAATAATATAACCAATAGGACTATAGTAATCCTGTAATAATATAACCAATAGAACTACAGTAATCCTGTAATAATATAACCAATAGGACTACAGTAATCCTGTAATAATATAACCAATAGAACTACAGCAATCCTGTAATAATATAACGAATAGACTAGAGTAATCCTGTAATGATATAACCAATAAGAACTACAGTAATCCTGTAATAATATAACCAATAGGACTACAGTAATCCTGTAATAATATAATCAATAGGACTACAATAATCCTGTAATAATATAACCAATAGGACTACAGTAATCCTGTAATAATATAACCAATAGGACTACAGTAATCCTGTAATAATATAACCAATAGGACTACAGTAATCATGTAATAATATAACCAATAGGACTACAATGAACCTGTAATGATATAACCAATAGGACTACACCAATCTTGTAATAATATAACCAATAGAACTACAATAATCCTGTGTTTGTAAAACAAATGACCTTGAGATGATTTTAGGTGTATTGCACGGGCCTTTCATAAGTATGTCTTTTCAACTATGCATGCAAGTATTTTTTACCATTGCTTCCAAATTGTGAATATGCGACTGTAAGTATATTTTTAGTATATATATTGTCCTGTAGTGACAATTGTGATTACAACACGACGTTTGCGAGAAATATTTCTCTGTGTTGTGTACTGACAAGTTTGATGGCAGAAATGTTTATCTTTGTTTTGTACTATCAAATTTGATGCAGAAATATTTCATTTGTTTTGTACTGACAAGTTTAGGTTTCGTAATTATGGTTCCTAAATATAAATGTTTATATACATGTATATAACCAGTGTCCATTGACAAATTATCTTGTTGTTTTTATCGTAATAAAACTAATTTTTAAGCTTTTCTATCGAAGGCCAGGCTGAAATCATATAGACGCCGCTTGTTGAAAACTACATTCAATCACACTGTAGCAATTCAGGATGTAAATAAAACCCATTATACCGTGTTTGTTTACTTCTTTCGAGAACAGGATTTTGTTTAGATAACATCGTCTGCCACTTCACATACAACAGCCATAAACATGCTCGAGGAAAATGTACTTTGATATGTTTCAATATACTTCTGATAAACATGTAACTGCATTCTGAATTTGAAGTAAACAATGAATTGGAATTTCCCTAGATGATTCTGCTGACTCAATAATGGCTTACGTATTTCCCCCCAATGGCTTCCGTGAAATTAAAGAGTTTCAACAAAATCAACGAATTTATTACCACTATTTAAAAAGAACCCGGATTTTCGAAAATCTTTGAACTCGGTATACGATTCCAATCAATCTTTAACCGTCTGCTTACTGAAAACAGGGATGTCTATTACATATACATGATACATGTACATTTCTCTGTTGTGAATGGAAACGATGTGACAACATGTAAAGTTTCCTGAAAATTAGCTTGAATTTTAAGAGAATGAGGACCTGGAGTTTGTTGTAATTTGATGGAAATAAAAACCGTTAATGGACACATAAAAAAGATATTTTGTTCAAGCTTTTGTTAAGATTTTTATTGATAATAAAATAACTCACAAACTCCACAAGTTCTTATAAACCAAGAAAGAAATTATACATATATATAAAGCATTTTCTGTTGATTTGAAGTATTTTGAACATATTTTATTGTCTGGATGTTATAACAAACCGATTGAGCACAAGTTCTTAAAACTTAGAACGCCCTCTCCTATGTGACAATTGATTACATATGATAATATTCAAGAAATGAAACACAAAGGTATCAACGGTCAAAAATGATTAGATTTCATAAAACAATTATATAATAAATTTCATCTGTAGATATATAAGTACAATTGATTAATATATACATGTATGTACAATTGATTAATATATGCATGTATGTACAATTGATAAATAATGCATGTAGTACGTACAGAGTAATCGCTATGCAAATTCCATCAACTAAAAACGACCAGATCTCTTTATAGATAACTGAACATAGGAAAATAATTCTTCATTTTCTGTGGTACTGATTGCGTTATCTCCCCATAATCATACATGCATGTCTACTATATGCAAATTATCCATTCTAAAAAATTTCTGTTGACTTCAGATACGGGTACTATTTGATTGTTGATTCTTCAAATCTATATCTTAGTAACAAATTAAAAAATAATGATTAAATAAGTATGTTGCGGTATTAATAATTTGTTTTATTAATCAGCACAATATACTTGTTATCTACGTCAGAAAATTGAAATTTTCCTTAAACAGCATTATCAAAATTTCACAAAAACTGGTTGTAACGATATAATAGTATTCATAACAATTTCATGAAACTGTTTCTTTAAAAAATATACAAAATATTTGTAAAAAATAAAGGAAATCTATCGCATAATGGACTTCATAAATAATTCAATGAAAACAGAGTTATTGTACGTGGTTTCAATAATTGATTATTCATAATTATATAAGTTAGACTTTTGAAATATTTTATGGTTAACAAGATTTTTTACAATAACTATTTAAACAGACTGCAACAAAATTTATGTTCCTGTCATGCATAAACGATATGATGCCAGGGACGTAGCTAGGACTATTTCAATGTGTAGGCCCGAAAGATGAAGGTTTCATCGAGGTGCAGAGGGGGGAAGGCTGGGGGGGGGGGGGGGGTCGCCTCCTCTGGCTGGTGGGGGGGGGGGAGAGAAATTTTTGAAAAATAAGGATTCATTTGCACTACTCAAAAGTATCAAAATAATTGCCATTGACATTAAATATTGTACAACTTTTCAAAGATTTTAAAACTGTTAAGTCGAATGAGTCATTGTGATTATAAAAATATATATAACCATTGTACATGTATCTATGTAGAATACATTATAAAAAGAAAGGGCCCGACGGAATGATAATTTTATATCCGATTTCAAAAACTAGAAATATATATGAATATGTTATTTTTTGCTAACATTTAAATGTGTTTTGAAAATGAAAAAAAAAAAAATGTGTAGGCACGTGCCTACTCAAGCCTAACGAAGCTACGGCCTTGGATGCTGATATGAAAGTAATTATATTCTTCTTTTGACATCACAGAAGGGTGGAAATACCTTAAACATTCAAAGATTCTATTTGATGACGTAACCGGAAGGTATTCACGAAAATGAAAGTTTGATAATGTTTGTGCAGTGCGTTCAATAATACAATACAGTGTGATGTAGTATCCATTCGTGCTAATTTTGTTGTTGTTAGATATTTTATGGAAAACAATATATTTCTAAAACGCAATATTTTTTTTGCTCAAAGAAAAAGATTTAGACATTTTATCATAGTATAACAACCTTGTATATGCATGCATTGTTGATATATGAAGGTAGTAAAAGTTGACCTGGTTTTTGTGTTCCTTAAAAAGGCAAACAAAAAGCTTTGTTGGTAATGCAACATAAAGTAATTATTTGTGTATGGTCCTGTAGTATAAAAACTGTAACTAGGTGTAAACCGCTTATAAAATTGATATACTTATACGGTGTTTAGTTCAACTGCTTTCATTGGATAAATGTTTTACAGTAAATCGTCTCTTTTATCCAAATAGTTCAATAAATGGGTTAATGACTTCCGCATCCGGTAGGAATGCTCTTGGTAGGATTGACTTTCACGCCTACCATACGGATTGTTCGGCAACTTCCTGTAAAAGAGAATCTTGATTTTCTGCGAACAAAGTTCTTTCCGTTGTACACGTTGTGAAATCCGGAGGAAACCTCATCAGATGAAGAAATTAACATGTAATCAAAATGTACTGCGTTTCTGCTGATTTGATATAAGTCATGAATGGATAAAACTGACGTATCTTTTCATAGATTTACAAAATAATTATCGTAATTTAATGTTTCAACTGCATGGACTTTCCGAAGAAGATTTTACTATCATCCAATGATTTTGTAGCTATTAAATGTAGTAGAATCCCCACGTTAAAATGTCAACGCTGTCCAGCTTAAAAACAAGTTGATTAAGAAATGAACAAATGACAACATTAAAAGAAAATACCTGTTATGGAACAAATACCAGAGGATGTTATTTTACTACGTTAGCATATTACGATATTGAATTCTACTGACGTCTACAATATTTCTCTCCAATGATGTTTATATATTTCACATTCTAACGTACAGGTATAGCTACAGTTACCTGTATGACGCAGAAACAAAATCACCAGCGTAAATCTCAAGGTCAAATTACCTGTGTCGAGAAATGTGGGCTTTTATCAATCGGCAGAATTTTAAAAATTTCAATAACAAATAATCACTTCAAATTTGATTTACGTACACGGACATTCGAAAAATTACATCATATCTGGAGGGAATGGTATACTTTGACAATTCACACATGTATACATGGATTGGCGATATCGTGGTACAGTTCATGTAATTTTTAAATCAAAGAATGTCGTTATCACAACCTAATTGCCATCTCTCCAAGAGTCGTAATTTGTAGATATTTTGACGATGAAGTGATAAAGTTCGGGACGTTAGAGAAGGTCCGATATTTCTCTATACACGTTGTGATAGCTTTCACTTCCTTTATTTCTCTATTATGAATTTTGGCCAGTAGACTTGGTAGATTTGCTCCGAATCTGGAAGGTCCTTAGCACCTATACCCGACCTGTAATATATAGATTTATAGATCTATAACTTAGATAACGTAAGTTACAGTAATTGAACTCTTTATAAGAATGGTATCTAAACGATGTTCATATTTCAACATATTAATCCACACGTACAAGTGCAATAAGCTACGGGCATTGATGAAGTCCCCCCCCCCACACACACACTTATACATATAAGATGATTTGATTTATAAGGTACTAAATCAGGCAATGTATTAGCACTCTTATGAATGACAAATCAGGTGGTGTAGATGACATTGTTAACGAGTACATAAAATCATCCATTGATTATATGATGCCACTTTATGTGAAACTATTTAAC
Organism: Ostrea edulis; assembly: GCF_947568905.1. NCBI lineage: Eukaryota > Metazoa > Mollusca > Bivalvia > Ostreida > Ostreidae > Ostrea > Ostrea edulis. Next base: position 12,370,517 of record NC_079168.1, read on the forward strand.
ATTGTATTGGATACAGGTATACTCCCTGAGGCGTGGTTGATAGGTACAATTGTACCAATTTATAAAAACAAGGGCCTTGATACTTGTTCATCTGATGTATCGGGAAATTATTTACACGTGTACATCAATTATCTCATAAAGAATGTATGCCTTCTCTGAAACTTTATCTGAAAATCAAGCTGGATTCAGAGCACAATACTCTACTCTTGATCACATTGTTTAATAGACTTATATCAAATGGGCAAAAAGAAACTTTATTGTGCTTTTATAGATTTTAAGGCAGCATTTGACAATGTATGGAGGATTGGACTGTGTGTGGAAGAAAATGTTAAAGTATGGAATCTCAGGGAAATGTTTCAATGTTGGCGTGAGACAAGGTGAAAATATCTCACCTTTTCTTTTTGCTCTAGAAGAATTCCTTTCTTCAAATGATGTCAATGGGCTTCCATACATTACAAATGAAATGGAAAACGAAATGAACTTATATATCAAAATACTTGTAATATTGTATGCAGACGACACGGTACTTGTTGCTGAATCAAAAAATGAATTACAAACATATCTTGATACTTTTTTACTATATTGTAATACCCAGAAACTTCAGGTAAACATTGATAAAACTAAAATCATGATTTTTTTTCAAGAGGTCGCTCTGTTAATGAAAACTTTTATTTTGAAAGAAGGAACGTTGAAATTGTGAACCACTTTAAACATATTTGGGTGTATTTTTTTCAAGAACTGGCTCCTATATAGAAATGAAAAGATGTGTGTCGAATAGAGCCATTGAGGCAATGTAAGCAAATGTCATGATCTTAATCTTTCAATAGAAGATAATTTACATTTATTTGACAAAATTGCTATTCCTATCCTTCTATATGGATGTGAAATCTGGGGTTTTGGAAACAATGAAATTATTGAAAAGATACACTTAAAATTTTTTAAATTATTATTACATGTCAAGTTAACCACTCCATATTATATGATTTATGTTGAGCTAGGTCGACCACCAGTACATTTACATATAAAATCAAGAATCGTTAGTTTTTGGTGTCGGATGATGCATGGGAAAAAAGAAAAATATTGTTATATGTTATATAAATTTCTTGTACATAAACACAAAATGTGTCAACCAAAATGGTTTTTGAATTTAAAGAAAATATTAGATGACTGTGGAATGTCTGATATATTGTATAATGTTGACAAAATGAATACTAACTGGATTATCTGTCATGTTATACAAACATTGAAAGATAAGTTTATTCAAGACTGGGTGTCTAAATGTAACGAATCTTCTAAAGGCATAACTTAATTAAAGGGACTGATTCACGATTTCCCCCCAAATTTTGTTTTTTACTTTAAATGATCAAAATCTATAGTCTAATATGTTTAGAAAGTTTTACAAAAAAATAAGGTTATTCATCATGACAGAGGCTCATTATAGAGAGTTTATTATTTGTTTTGAAAACAAAGATTGAGGTGTGTTATTGTTTACGATGTTTTGAAAATAAATGGATATTGATCCAAGTTTATTATATATATCACATTTCAAGTATACTTTAGGTAAAATGTGTCATTTAAAAGTTAAAATTTGTGATTGTACCAAAAGAAGATGCTTTGAATTACAAAATTAACGTTTCACAGGTTTGTTTGTTTACATAAAAAGACTCGAGTCTTTGTTTACATAACACAGAATCAAAGCTAAAGTATTGCTCTTATCCTTGCATTTAGACGGTCCAAAATTTGGTTGTCAACATTAAATGAGCTATATTTTAATTTTTTAACATTAAAAATGAATAATATTTCTTTTGAAAAACGTGAACCAGTCCCTTTAAAGACTTTTTACAAATCTTACTTTTGAATGTCAGGAATATATTGTCAAATATTTCAATACATAAACAACGTATATTAACCAGGTTTAGAACCACAAATCACAAAGTATCCATAGAAATGGGAAGGTGGCTAGATATAGATCGAAATCAAAGAAAATGTTTTATTTGCAGTTCTGATATTGGAGATGAAATGCACTATATTCTTTTTTGTCCTGCTTTAAATGATATTAGGCGACATTATATAATCTATTTGCAACCAAAAATGAAAAATTACTTTTAAAATTGTGTGAATACATACAATTAATTACCGAGAGAGTAAACCCTCCGGGTTAAATGTATATATAGTCTATTATTGTATTTATTCATTATCAAGATTGTGATATATATTTATATGAATTACTTGTGCATGTGTGAATATTGTTTTTGAAATGCTTGTTTAATATGTTCTCTATGTTGTGTTAACAACGAATGAGAAAAATAAAACTTGAAACTTGAATAGATTGTTAGAATCTAGTCAATGATTTGAGCATTCTTCTAAACATCCACAAATTGGTACGATATTAAGGAAGCGCTTGCTTATAGATCGCTTCACCTGTGTATTAATTAACCGGGGCGTTCCGTATTTACCTTTATATTTACGCACCCCCGCACATCACCTGTGTATTATTGAAATGGGGCGTTCCGTGTTTACCTTTATATTATTCTCAATCGGACTACACACATCCGTAACATCTCTCCCACTTCAAATGTGTAGACTATGTTTCAACCCTATAAACAGTGCACTAAACAACTGCATATACTACGCCCATACACGACAATAAGCGTATCACAGGATTTTATTTAAATAATGAAGAGGTAGTTGGAAGTGTCTCATCATAGGAAATGGTTGAGGAGAGATTGTATCATATGTGAAATATATGAGAGCTGTTCGAAAAGTTCGTAGAGTTCCTTTTAAAAGATCGCATTGTACGCCCTTGCATTGCGCTATAAAATTGCATTGAAGTGAATGATATATCATTTAACCATTCGCGGTAGTTAGTGGGTACAACAGTCCGCTTCGTATCCGGAAGTTGTGGGTTCGAACCCTGCTCGTGCCAAGGCCGCGTCTGACCTACAACCCATCGCAACTTCTCGGTTCTTTTCGTCTCGGGAAAGGCGCCTCGAATATATTATGTTCATTGAAAGAAGGAAATTTGTACAAAATCATCATCGCAAGCCACGGCTGAAATGTACGCTCCTTTCCCTTTTCATAGAGGAGCGTAGCTTGCGACGATGTAGCTGCAATAATGTAGCCCTCTCTGATTTTTTTTTTTTTTTTTTTTTTTTTTTTTTTTAGGGAGAGGGCTACAACTCCTTAGGATCTCCGTAATGGTGCAAATGCGGGAGTGATTCACTTCCGCAACATTTGCGCTCATTCTAAACATTTCCTGACTTTCTTTACGTAAATAAAATGATATTCTATGTTTCTTATTCAATATATAAATTTACAACCTGCAACTTTAGATTTGTGAGGCTCTATTCTACCGTTTTCAACAATTTCGATAAATTCCAATTTCTCGATTCATATTTGTGCGCCATGTTTGATGTACTGAAGTTTCAACTTCCGGTTGTCAAGTCATTTGCATATGCCATATAAGGTAGTATTTACATCAATTGACAAGTATGGAGGCGAAAGCTATTTCGTCGGTATACGCGGTATTGAAAAGGTTTGAATTTAATATCAAGTTAAAAACCGAACAGCAGAGTGTAAATTCTTTCTGCAACAATATGATTTTCCTTTCTTTGTCGAAGTGGCTCGAGTAACTACATTTTCGCGCTGATTGTCAATGTTTAGGCTTTTCATTAGATCCACCTACGAGATCTCGCGATAACAAGCATGGCGGAGCAGACGAAGAATTTTGCATGCTGTACATTATATTTAATGAAAAACACCTTTATTAGACATGCCCGAGCACAGAGTTAGTACTCCTTTTGGTGTAAATAACATTTGGGACTAATACACAGAGTTTATTATCGGTTATTCATAAAATTATTTTGCACCATTACAGAGATCCTATGGAATTGTAGCCCTATCCCGAAAACGTCAGAATAAAGAAAAATTGGATAGGGCTACATTATTGCAGCTAGCGACGATGGTATAAAATGGACGCTTCAAATCATTGTGTAGATCACTGATTAGTGATTATTAACATGTTTTTAAACTTACTATGGGAAGATCTCATAGTTTCTAGCAAATATTAATTAGGGGGAAAATAATCGTCGTATTTTGTTTTGATATAAAAATGGAGGTTACTGTAATGCATTCGAGGTTGTTTTCCCGCTTGCCGGAAAGGCTCGAGACTGGGCGATTGACCTAGAACATAAAACAGTCTGTAGTGACTGCCTCTCTAAACACTTGTCATCCACGGTGGTGAATCACGTGGTTTTGACATTATCAATTACACGGACAATGCCGACGAAAGTGAACACAAGGGAAAATTCAAAAAACAAAATGTGACATAACTTATATCATCATTTGAAGAATTCTCTCAGGAACAAATCTATACTAAAATGGTAGTTCTAGGCGCAATAGAAGCAGAGAACACTGGCGCAGTATATTGGCGGTTGGAAAGTTTTTGACTGAAAACAAAAAACCGTGTCAGTGTTCTCTGCTTCTATCGTACGTAGAACTACCATTTTAGGATAGATTTGTTCCTGGGAAAATTCTTCAAATGATGATATAAGTTATGTGACAATTTGTTATTGATAAAGGTGTTATTTACTCGTTTGAATTTTCTCGTGTTGAATTCCGTTGACCATGTCAAAGTCACGTGATTCGCTACCCAACGTTCAGTGTCGCGGTACGGTAAAGAATTCTCACTGCTGCGGCCTCCAGCATCATGCATCTGTCTAAATATGTGGCACTTCACCTATTTAAGCTAGTAACCTTTCAATACATGAAAAATTCTCAAAGTGGACTTAACACAAATAAATAATGAAATGATATACCTTTTTCCTGTAAATAAAAGAACAACATACAAGCTCTGGTTAATATTTGAGTAAAAATATTGGTTTCCAAGAAAAATAAAATGAAAGCACTAATTTATCAGCAAAAATTTGTGGGATGTCTAGTACAACACATTATGGTAAACCCCACGGAGCAAACTCGCCAAGATCAACATACGTGACGTGTTCGACATCGACTACTCCATGTTAATGAGTATACATAATCAGAGGTGAATCACAATTATACAATGTGTTATGATAATCAATTTTACACCAGTTAACAGTTTCACAAATTCCACAACCACATTTCATTTCAACAAATACCGATATTGTTTTGGGGATACGTTTTGCTGTGTTTTTATGGTGCCTCTAGGTACTTATTGCTGTGTTTTATGGTGCCTCTAGGTACTTATTGCTGTGTTTTTATGGTGCCTCTAGGTACTTATTGCTGTGTTTTTATGGTGCCTCTAGGTACTTATTGCTGTGTTTTTATGGTGCCTCTAGGTACTTATTGCTGTGTTTTTATGGTGCCTCTAGGTACTTATTGCTGTGTTTTTATGGTGCCTCTAGGTACTTATTGCTGTGTTTTTATGGTGCCTCTAGGTACTTATTCCTAGCTTCAGTATACCAACATTACTTTCTAACTGTTATTTTTGTCGCCACAGTGACCGTAGTACCTTTGAACTCGACAACGGCATGCTAGTACTTTTAAATCCAACACAGACTCTCTAGTACTTCTAAATCCAACACAGACTCTTTAGTACTTCTAAATCCAACACAGACTCTCTAGTACTTCTAAATCCAAAAGATTCTCTAGTACTTCTAAATCCAACACAGACTCTCTAGTACTTCTAAATCCAACAGACTCTCTAGTACTTCTAAATCCAACACAGACTCTCTAGTACTTCTAAATCCAAAAGATTCTCTAGTACTTTTAAATCCAACACAGACTTTCTAGGACGTCTCCATATGAGTGAAATATTCTCGAGAGGGACGTTAAACAATATTCAATCAATCAATCAGTCAGACTCTCTAGTATTTCTAAACTCGCCACAGACTCTAGTAATTCTAAACTCGCCACAGACTCTCTAGTAATTGTAAACTCGCCACAGACATTCTCTAGTAATTCTAAACTCTCCACAGACTCTCTAGTACTTCTAGACTAAACTCGTCATAGACACTCTCTCTAGTACTTCTTTACTAATATCGCCAGACACTCTCTCTAGTACTTCTAGACTAAACTCGCCACAGACTCTCTAGTACTGCTAGACTAAACTCCCCAAAGACACTCTCTTTAGTACTTCTAAACTCGCCACAGACATTCTCTACTAATTCTATACTCGCCACAGACTCTCTAGTACTTCTAGAATAAACTCGCCACAGACACTTTCTAGTACCTCTAAAGTAGCAACGGAGGTCTTAGTATTTCTAAAGTCGCCACAGGCTCTCTAGTACTTCTAAAATCGTCAGAGACACTTTCTAGTACTTCTAAACTCGTCACAGACACTCTCTACGGCTTCCAATCTCGCCGCAGACTCTCTAGTACTTCTAAAGTCGCCACAGGCTCTCTAGTACTTCTAAAATCGCCAGAGACACTTTCTAGTACTTCTAAACTCGCCACAGACACTCTAGTACTTCTAAAGTCGCCACAGACTCGCTAGTACTTCTAAAGTCGCCACAGACTCTCTAGTACTTCTAAACTCGCCACAGAGGTTTTAGTACTTCTAAAGACGCCAAAGAGGCCCGAATACTTCTAACTTCAACATTGACGCCATAGTATATGTACTTCTAAACTCGCCACATAGTAGCTAGTACTTCAAAACTCGATACAGAGTAGCTAGTACGTCTAAACTCGTCACAGATGGCCCTAGTACATCCGAACTCTACACAGAGGACTCTAATACATCCGAACTCTTATACTTCTAAACAAGTCCACACGTTTTTTTTAATGCCAACTAAACGTCAAAACCATGTTACCTGGAATTTTAGAGGCTGATAATTAATGCAAGGTGTAAGATATTTCCTACATTTTAATATATAAGAGAGTCCGTTTCATCTTAAGCGTCATCGGAAACAACTTTCAGTCTATAAACACACACACATAATGGGCTTGTTTATATGTGACAAACTCCTATCATAAAATGGATTGATAAATCCGCTGTTTATTTTGTCCTGTAGTAGACGAATCATTTACACTGTACGCCGTAACATTCGTAGTTTCCTAGAAAACAACAACGTAGACAAATTGACGCTAAACAATGAATGTACTGGGAGTAAAAAAAATTCTGATAAATCAGTTTCGTAGTTCTTTGAAATAAAGCAAGTTCCGTGTTTATAGAGGGAAGTTTTGACTTATCGTTCACTGACAATAGAGTAGTATGAATCAGCAGTACGGGGGTGGGGGTGGGGGTAGAGTTCATTTAATAGCAAGAGCACACTGCGTACCATACTGAGCATTGCCGTGTATCATTTTGAGATTCACAAAATGGGAAAATATTCTGAATAAACTCCAATAGTTTAAAATGTGTGAAAACATGTAGGGGTAAAAATCGAAGAATTACTAACTTTTTCAATTTCTACAACAACGGAAATCTATGTATTCATAATGCATTTAATTTTCCTAAGTTCACAGTCATCAATTCTAAAATAAATGGGGAAAACTTTGAAATAGCATCCAATAAAAATAGTATAAAACTTTTCCTAAATTCCTTATGCAATAAGATATATATAAGACAAACCAGTAATTGTCAAATTGAGTGAATATTTAGTGCAAACTTTCAGAAAAAGAAGTGATGCTTTAAAACTGCAAAAATCATTATAGTTTTTATTATTCATATGTTGGTATAATACTGATACTGTCCATTTACTTGTGTATATACATGATTAGCAATTCATATATGTATGTACTTGTTTCCCCAACATACTGCATCCACATACAGTTTGCAGTCTATGTAACCTGCAGTTAATGTTGTAAACTTTCTTTCTTTTTTCAATTTCCTTCTTTATAAACTGTCTTACTGTTATGCCCTCTGGCCCAAAATTGGAATAAACTTTTCTTATCTTATCTTATCTATCTATGTACCTTGTTTGTACCTTGTTCCAAAGAAACTAAGAGATAACATGTTGGAATAAAAAATTATTTTGTTCTTTTTAAAAAAAATATATACCGGTACCCTAATGCTCTCTGCCTACATATTAAAGAAGAATATAATTCATATTCACTATCAGTGTACAAATCATAATTTTAACCACTGGTATTTTTTAATACATCTTTAAAGTCAAACGAAAAAAGTACTTAAACACTCTATATTCAAAGTAAATATAAATTCACAAAGGAATCCTAAGAGATTTGGGTCAGTTACAAAAAGAAGTGGGTGATTCACCAGACAAACCATGGTAAGAAAAAAAACACACCACACTACCGTTTTCAGTGAGGCCACCAAAATATAAATAATCATCTTTGGGGAAAAAAGTAGCGGGATTTCCCGGAAAAAAAGAAATTCTGTGGTATCAGCACCTAGTGTGTTCTACATTAACAATCTTAGTATAATCAACACTTAGATCAAGAATCAAAAGTGAGGAAGTGACTGCGGTCTGATAATTATGTTGTCCCCTTGTCTATTTCTTCGTGATGTTAGGAATGTAAAGAGAGTTATATTGTATCTCTCTCTCTCTCTCTCTCTCTCTCTCTCTCTCTCTCTCCATACATCTGTGTGTGTTGTGAAAATTTCTCCTTCATTACGCGGGTAATGTTTCATAACCTGTTATATGTGTGTATGATCATGAAATTCACAAATGTTACATTACCAAAAAAAAAAAAAAGAAAAAAAAAAAAGCAAAAAAAAAAAAAAAGCAAAAACAAAAATCACAAAAAAAATTAAACAACGTATTACTCCATGAATTTTGTCGTTGTACACTACTGTTGATTGTCACTATGTAAATAAAACAAAACAAAAAAATTAAAGTGTATCCAAAACTAAAGACTATAAGATGATTAAACAGACCTAGCCGGACTTAATCACCTTTGTTAGATTGACTTTATCAGTTTACTACTTTATCGACGTGCTAAAACCTATTTACACCCTCTCTATGCTCCACATCAATCAGTCATACGTACCTATATTACCTTTCATAACATCATTAAAAAAATCAATACACTCTTTTTTTCTTTATCAATAAGGTTCCGTTTTCTATGGACTTAGATATAAATATTTTACTTAGTTCATTGCCTTTAACATTTTTGGAGTGTGGTTTAAAAAATAAATTTAATTTTCTCATTACAATGTACTTATATACATGTAACATTCCTTTCCCATTCTACTTTTCACCACAGTTTGTTCTTGTCCAAATGCTAGACTGCATAATTTTTTTTATCAGACAGAAGAAAAAAGAACAAGTACGAATCGATTCTTTTGATGTCCCGTACCGGTGCTTTTTTATTTTTTTAAATGATTTACGTCATACCAGTAAGAGTTACCTATCTTGATGTGTTATTGAAGCCAAAGAGTTAAATTCACTTCTTTTTTTTTTTTAAAGTTTAACCTTGATTGAACGACAGGAAGCTTCAATTTAAGTCCATATATCTAAGATATTTATCATGTTATCAACGATACAGCTTAATCCACCTTTGTTGAAATAAACAATATACAATGAATGGATCGATGATTAGGTCACGTTCGCTACAAGAGACATGCATCAAAATTCGAAAATTTGAATTTAATATAGTTTTATTATCCTGGTGTCATTGATGTAAATGTGTTGTATTTTCAGTGCAATTAACACAAGGATAGACTGTGTACTCTATGTTCTTCAGATAGTGTAGATAAATGTCACTTCTTACTTCACTGTTCCTCTTATTGAAATCTTAGAGCAATCTCTTTTACCAGTATCAGATTTAACTCCACTGTGATCAATATGTCAGATTTAGACAAAACAAAATTTCTATTATTAAATTTTCCAAGACAAACTGCAAAATTCCTGTTCTCCGCATTCACCTACAGACAGTCTATCATATACCATAATAGTAAAAGTCATGCGTAATATACATGTACCACTGTATTTATTATTTAATGACGGGGTTTTTTTTTTCTGTTAAAAGTGACATATAGGCCCGATGGGCCGGATGTTTAAATTCCTATTATTCTGTTTAATGTATATTTCAATTCTGTAATGTATAAAACACATGTCACTATAATAATTCGCTTACTTACTTACTTACTTACAAAAGGCAATAAATAAAAATAAAAAAAAACTATTACAGTGATGTAAAGCCACCCCATTACGCAAGTATGTTAAATATGTCAGACCAGTATGCGATTATATGCGTATTAATAGCGTCTAGATTAAAGGGATAATCCGATTAAGGCAGTATGGTGAAAAAATGGATCTTCATTGGTGTTGAAGAAAAATGTGGCTTGATAACGAGTTCGAATCAGAGGCATTCACAAGTTAAATGTGTAGGGAATAAATCGAGCATTTAATGTTTCCCTGCTAGGTGTTATTTATTCAAACAAAGAATTAATAAGTCCCCCTCTGCTGTGTACACTTATACAACTCTTTTTAATCAAGATAATGTTGTCAGAATTCCTTCCTCGTTCATTTTTTGTCCATTTAAGGATAATATACACTTCTTAGCTTGAAAAAAAAAATATATAGATCCCCCATCTAAAACATTCAGGAAGTAGTATTTGACTAGTTGGTCATGTAGCAACCAAAATCATTAGCTATAATATCCAGGATGAAGAAATGCTATGTGAATAAGTCTAATGGAACCTATCTCCTGTATCCTGACGTTGAATCGATAAACAGAAGATCCGTGGCTTGGCTATCGGATTACAATATTTGAATGGAGCAGATCCGGGCTGCAAAATCAAAATTTTCAATATAGATATATCCTTTACAAAAAATATATTAACAGTCTCTTGAGTATGCAGCCAGTTCACCCCAAAGTAAAGGGAACAACATGTATATGTATAGAGACTGTCGTGAGACGGTGATGCTATCGCGTGTCGTGTTTGTCTCTACCGTATTCTTCACACCTGGACAACTAGCGAAGATTCTATGTAAACATTCATGTATCAAATTAAGTATGAAATGTCCAGGTAAAGATGTGTCCCATGGATCTTTTCTGTTCTCATCTCATATGATAAATTCATCCCCGGCCTGAAATTAAAGAATTTAATGAAACATTAATTCAGTTTGGGAAAGAACACGGTACATGATTATACTACTAGTGTTTTCCTCATGTTGCGATGTCAACCACTGTACCAGGTGTTTAGGCAAGTAGAACTAGCAACAGAGGGTGGGTGGGGAGAAGAGCCTCTTCCCTACTTTTTGACAAAATATTTATACCATTTTCACATGCAAAGTAAGTTATATTGGCTGATAGCTCCCCCCCCCCCCCTCCCTTCTATAGTAGTAGTGAATAGTAAGAATGTAAATTTAGACAGCTGTAAAGTCGAGTTCTCCGGCTGCCCCCCCCCCCCCCCCCTCCCTTTGAAAAACGATGCTACGTGCCCGTGTTTAACTCATGTTGCAATGTCAAGCGTTTTTCCGGATGTCGCAATACCAAGCGTTTTTACCGGATGTCGCAATGCCAATCGTTTTTCCGGATGTCGCAATGCCAAGCGTTTTACCGGTTGTTGCAATATTAAGCGTTTTACCGGGTGTTGCAATGTCAATCATTTTAACGGGTGTTGCAAGGTCAAGGTTTACCAGGTGTTGCAATGTGAAGTATTTCACCGTGTAGTGCAATGTTTTACCAGATGTTGGGTCTGCCTACAATCTTACATTGATTAATTATGGCAGTTACCGAGTATGTAAGATAGCAAGTGCTGGTCATGAGGCTGGCAAGAAATCATTAAAATGCAGGAACGGATCCCAGAATTTAGGGGGTTATCGTTTGGTTACCTGTCTGTTTATCTCTCTTATAGGCTAGGGCTCTTGATAAGCGCCCCCTTTGGATTAACACTGGCTCACGTACAATGTACCTCAAACCTTGATTGGAGATTGAGTAAATTATACCTGTATTATTTCACTATATGGAATGTCGACTTGTCATGAGAGAGAGAGAGATTCATTGATCTTTCATAGATACCATATATTATAAAATCTAAATTGAATATACTTCGCTTCAATGAACGCGTTTCCGAACATCAAGTACAGTAAGATCGTGGTTTAGCTGTGAACAGTGCAAGTTCATTTAAATGTCATATTCATCATGGACAAGGTGCAACTGGAAGTTTAGTTATCAATTACCTGCAATAATTCCATTTAGAGAAATTTCCTCGTCTACCTTTAAAGCGGGGTTTTCCCCCAGGTAGATAATATGACACAGATACTGCTTTATATGTGTCGGTAAACTAACATGAAAGAGGCCACACTCTGATGTGGTTTCCCAATCCGTGTTTGAAACAAAAAGTTGGCATCAGAAGTGATTCAGCATTTTATTGAAAACAGGTTTCACAGCATTGCTCTAATCTTGGCGGAATAAATGATGTTTCAAAAAGTACTGCGTGACTATATTTTTATTTTTCAATGTCAAATCGATCATGAAATAAATGTATCATCATTTTATTATTATCATTTTTTGTTTTTGGTTAGATTGTAGAAAATTTAACTATCAAAATGACAAATTTGTTGATGTTATGACAAGGAGTAAGAAAACTTGCCTACTAAAAACACACTATTGTACAGGAAATTATTATTCTTTCAAAAAATAGAATCTTTAAATTAGAAAGGAAATCGCACATTAGTATGGAAGTAGAGGGATATTTGTTGCACTTTTAATTCCACTAAATTATGTTGTTATAAAAAGATATATGCTATTTCATGTATATATAAAATTTTATATTTTACATGTAGTTTTATTTTGTTCGAGAAAATCATTTCCAGTCGTATTGCTAAAAATGCACAGCAATTCTTGTCAATTTCTGTAAAACAGATCCTGATAAAGTGAAAAAGTATACAGGACGATTCAGGGAAGTCTAGGATTTGAGAATAATGTAAAGGATTTACATTATAGCTTGGTTATAAGAATATTGAGTTGTCTGTAAATTTCTCTCAGAGAGATCGCTTCAATCTAAAAATGTCCTGTCAAATTAGCATGCTCTCTTTTTGACATAAACACAGGTGACGTGCATGTTGCATCAAGTGTATTCATAATTTCGTACCTGAAATATCGACGAAAACTTCCCTTTTCATTTTAATTGCTTCATAGCAAAATCGGAAGTTATAATTGCAAGCAGAAAATGATTGATTTTACTTGGAAGTTACAAATTCCATGTATGATGTATTTTGCCATTTTCATTTCGTATATATAAAATTCAGGTTAACTCGTCATTTATCAATGCTTTATATTTGATCGTTAGAACGTTAAATAACCTTGACTAAGTAGGTCACTGCCAAACAAAGCGAAATCAGGGTTTTCCCCATACAAGCATTGTAAACTTTCATGCTCCTTTTAAAGAGTTGTTTTGCGATTTAAGTCGAACCATGTCCTCTTTTAGTTTTGATCCCTTCTTTTTTTTTGGAAGAACGTCATTTTTTGATTGAAAAATAGCTAAAATTAAACGATAGCTTGCTTGTATCCTTTAAATAGATAAACTTTTAAAGAAATCATACCTTAGCATTGGACATTGAGGAAGACTTGGAACAAAATTTGAAATTATTTAGATTAAATTAATTCATCCATAAAAGTAAGGAATTTGCAAGAGAAATAAAAAAAAAACCAAAAAAAAAAAAAAAAAAACCCCTGTGAAATGTCTATCAGTTGAAAAATAAAATAACTTTGTAGAAAACTCCATTTCATTGTATAGATCGATAAGCTAGTACATTTGTACTAAACGGCGACTTTTTTGTTTTATTTCCCAGAAATCAGACAACTTGTTAGCTATATAGGACATTAAGGAAGACTTGAACAATATCAAAGAGGATTTAGACTGGTTTGATCTTAGATCTAAACTTTCAAACTAAACTGAGTGATGTGTATCATTTGAACTATAAGATATCTAGATAAAATAAATCCGGCCGGGGAAAGCTATCTCATGATAATTATGAAGTTTATCAAAATTAGAAAATTTCACAAATGGATTCAGACATGCATGTAGATACCATGCCAAATACAAAACTGAAACATCAGAAGAAATCAAAAGGAACCATAGTTTAGATACAGTCGTGCTTGGAAGGTCAAGACATCGAGGAATCCCTTCACACCGGGGTCAATGACAGATTTTTAAAGTCACAATAAAACTGCAATGGACTCACAAGACAACTTACAAAGCATATGTTGAGATTGCAGATCAAAAGCAGAAAGAACCACTCATCACAGACTATAAGGATATGTACTCTACAAATAATTATCTGTGCACTGATATTCCAGGCAAAAAACAAAAACTGAAGTTTTCAAATGAACTCTGTTATAGAGAGAGAGAGAGAGAGAGAGAGAGAGAGAGAGAGAGAGAGAGAGAGAGAGAGAGAGATAGGTGAATGACCTTTGATGTGTGCAGTGCTCCCAGTCAGCAGTATATGGCGCTGACCTATGTGGTGTTGTCCTCACGTGCTATGACGTTGTACAAAGAGATCTAAATGGATTTTGAACTGAATGAGAATACTATTCTCTAAAGTAGCATATTACATCTATTCAAATAAAATCTTGTCTTTTAGGAGGCATGGTTTTTTTTTCTTCAAGTTTTTGAACATTTGTTGAACTGATAATACACAAAGGTATACAAACGATAGGCTCTAAAGAATAACACGCACTTCAGAGTCAAAGATGCTTTCTTCAAGCTCACTCGCAGGCGCTTGTTTCATAAACTTGGCAAGTTATACTATATAATAATATAGTATAACTTGCCAAGTTTATGAAACAAGCGCCTGTGAGCTCACTGTATTCGCTCAAACCATGTGTAATATGGTCATGAGGTACACTGAATTTTGAAAAAAAAATATTTAAAGATGATGCATGAAGTTTTTCAGGTTATTCGATCGAGACGTCAACATCGTTGCTTACGTCATTTAAATTTGAAAATACATGAGGGCGACGCTTTACGCCAGCATTCTTCGTGAAGCGCGTAACTAGTACTTCATGAAAAATAGGCCGGTGTGATGCGTTGCTGTCCATACCCTCATGTATTTTTCTAAAAATGAAATTCATATTTTACTTTTACATTATACTTTCATTTCTGTTGGAATATTCCCAGCCGTTAAAATAGTTATTTTATATCTATAAAAATTCATACGTAGGTCTACTTTGTACACATTGATGAGGAAATGGTTATCATTTACAATGGTAAGACATCAAAGGCAAAAACATTGGAAATGTAAATATAGTACAATGAACCGCAGCTTTTGCTTGTTTTTTCTTTCTTTTTTTTTTTTTTTTTTTTTTTTTTAAAGCTAAATGATCTTGGAGTGTAAGTACCTTGTCGTCACTCAATGGCTGAGAAAAATTTAGGCCTAAAATGCAATAGGCCTATACATATCAGAAAATCATCAAGAATAAATGCGCAAAAACTTGCGTTTTTAAAACCATAAATATTTGGAGGTAAGCTGCATTAATCTATTCCTCCCCGATTTTTAACATCCTGATTTCTAGGAGGATCAAAGATGCAAAATGTGTTAAAATTGAAGGCAACACTATCGTAAGATCTCTGATTATTTTCACATGCATACAAAATACCGGTTTAAATATATCATAATACAACATTGAACTATGAATCGAAAATGGAACTTTTGGAAGAACAAACTGCTTTTAGAGTAAATGATAATGGTTTGAAATGTTTCCAGTGGAGACTTGGGCTATATATAACAGTTAATGCAGAAATAACAGCTGAACTCGGTGTCGGAAAAACCATGTGTTATGAAAACGACCTAGAAAATAAGAGTCAAGAATTAGAACAGGGAACATATCACATTACTTCTAAATTCAGTCGATATCTTTAAATTTTTAAATGCTCCAAGAACTTGGTCCTTTAAATATTGCATCATGTTTTACCTGGTGACGATCAACAGAGGAAATTCGTGACGATTTTTAATTGTTCGTCACGCCAAAATGTTGAAATTCAGTCCACGATTTTAAAACGATCAACGTTAATGATTTATTTGATACATTTTGTGTAATCGTGTAACCATGACTATAAGTTTTTCAGACAGTACTAATTTTTTTTTTTTTTTTAGGATATCCGATTTGAGCGGTAGAGAGCAGGGTTTTCCGTTGTTGACATCAACAAGTCGGTCAGCGAACACATGTAAACAAGATCAACATGTAAACAAGTCTGGTACATGTGTATAAATAATCTGTCATTAAAGGAATAATAAAGGTCGTTTGGTCTAAAATGTTCTAATGGCTCAAATATGTCATTTTCTATAAAAAATAAAAATTTTATACATTTATTTCCAAATCTAAAACAATTATAGGCCTAACTTAAAATTACATGGCCTGAATTTTTGCTTCCTGGACAAAAATTCAATCTGCTATATAAGTGGGCTCCTAGTGTAAATTTTGACGCACATCTTAATTTATGATATCAGAAAGGAAAAAGATGATATGGGGCGAGAATTTTTTCCCCACCAAAGTGAGCTTTACGACCTCTTTAAAACCTACATGTATCAGTAATTCCAATGACGTGTGTTTACAGTCTTTATTAAATGCCTACTGGTATTCGCATAGGTCTTAACATTAAAATTAGTGAATAAGTGGATTTTCCTGAACTGCTAAATTCTTAAATACCATATTTCATATTTGAGTTATTTATGTGTGAGTGTGTTTGGTGGGGGTGGGGGTGGTAGCATTCATCAAAACACATTCCCATGTTCAACATTCAGAATGAGCTGTCTTGCCGCTCCATGGCTATATAATACACCTTCTCTATATGTCAATAATGCATTTCATACTTATTTGTTTCAGAAAGATTTCCCTAATTTTTTTTTATCACGATTTATCATTTTATGTATCATCTAAAAGTTTTCAAGCAAATGTTTTTCTTTGTATGATAATTTGTATATTCCGTACACCAAATTTTATTAGTATGTGAGAAATTTCTCACAGAAGTTAGTTACCTCCAACCACGTACGTTATGTAAGCATATTTGCCGCATATAGTTTGTGTGTTGGCACACTCGCGAATGCTACTCGCAGCAAATATTTTTCCCATTGAAAATTCGCGAATGAAAGTAGCCATAAAATAAACGTAGCTGGGAATAGATGTGTCTCCTGTCGAAATGAGTTCTAAATATAGGTAGACGATTTATTGTCTAACACTTGATCTAATCAAAATTACATGTAGATGTTAGATCCGCTCATATATTTGTTACACTAACTTCTGTAGTGAACTGCGCGGGATCTCATCTTCATTCGATTGTCGAGCGCGGGATTTCATCTTCAGTCGATTGTCGAGCGCGGGGTCTCATCTTCATTCGATTGTCGAACACTTAAACACACAAATGGTAAACAGGCTTGGATTTCTCGAAAAAAATGTCAAACTTAAGTTTGAGTTTTCCTTTAACTGAGCAGTCAAATAGAGAACCTCAGACTAAGTTATTTTCGAGAAATCCAGACCTGATGTTCTTTGCTAATTTGAAAATAAGGAAATCGAAATTTTATCATTTTTTCCATTTGAATTCCCTAAAGATTGAATGAATGAATGAAACGTCATATCATTTGGTTGGTTTTTTTTTTTTTTTGGTTTTTTTTTTACTCATATAGAGACGCCACCATTGCCGGTGAAGGGCTGCAGAATTTAGGCCTATGCTTGGCGCTTACGGCCTCAGAACAGGATGGGATCTTTATCTTGCCACACCTGCTGTGACACAGGGCCTCAGTATTTGCAGTTTCATCCGAAGGACTACCCCATTTTGTCGTTTCTTACGACATGCAAGGGGTACTAAGGACCTATTCTAACCCATATGCCTACGGGCCTCATATCATTTGTCCTTAATTTATTTTTTACTTGTTTGGTTCCCCCCTAACAAAAATAAATAAGATTTCAATTAGATTTGAGATTTCTTTTTAATTTTTTGTAAAATTATATAAATGCTACAAACATTCTTTTTAATCGACTATTCAGAATTGATTTGGTCAACATAGGTACCAGCCTGCTATTATGGGGTAATGTGTCATTGCAAATTTTGCTGCTGTCCATAAATTCATGTTTGAATCCTGCAGATTTATCTGTATTATGTGCATAACATTATATGAATTTTGCATGTAGTTGAGGGTAACATTGAAAATTTTCACCCCGAGAAAACCATTGTCAACCGAGGTGTTTCAATTTTTACTATATATGTATTTGCACTCAAAAAATATTAGACCCCCTGGGAAAATTGGGTTTATACCTAGAATATTTGGACCCCCTGAAAATATTGCCTGGATCCACCCCTGACTTAGGTTGGTTTCGTTTCGTTCCTACTTAGACCTAGGCTCGTTTCGATTTCGTTTCATGGTTTTGCAGGTGCTCTAGTGATCAGCATATACAAACGAAAAAACAAAGTGACCAAAGTGTCAAAAGAACGGCCTCAAACCATTTGTTTCATCTAAAAATTCGAAGTAAACATGTTTTAGCCAATGATAATAATGCATTGTACATTCATTATTTCAAAACATTGAAAATGAATCCTCATGAGTATATAAAAGGTACGAAAAATGATGGTACACACAGTCTTTCTTTTTACATAATGCCTTTTGTTCCGCAGTTCAGACTTTGCATTACCATGGTTATCAGGAAACGTTTTCTTTCTTTATTTTTGTTCTTACTTATAAGTTTGTCTTAATACATGAACAAATTCTTTGCTAAGAAACACTTCTACTTCACAAACGATGTGTTAAAATAGCGCAGTTGAAACGCAAAGCTATACTTACAACTTGCATATCCATACAGACCGCCTCATGGAGGCCCGTAAAATTTGTCCATTCATGATCAGAAATTCTAATAATTTTATGCGCTTTTCATCAGATGTGTTCAAACATGGATATAACGTTAGAAATACCAACAAATTCAATTAATATTGTACACGTACTCTCTAAATTGTTCTCAGATATACAGATACCCTACCCTTGAGCATGTTTTCAATGAGAATGTAAATTACAATTGTGAACTAGCTAATTCTCTCTCTCTCTCTCTCTCTCTCTCTCTCTCTCTCTCTCTCTCTCTCTCTCTAGCCGACCAAACCTACTAAATGAGGACGTCCTCACAAGGTGTAGAAGAGAATACACACATATATTATTCTAAAGGCAAAAAAGTACTATGTTAGGTATAGCTATAGGGATATCTATAAAAGTTTATCTAATACTCTCTTTTGAATTATGAAAAAACGGTTTTTGAGAGAAAATATTAGTAAGGACATGTCCTCACACCACTTGTCCTCACTAAGCTAATATTTTGTATCTACATCTTTCATATGCTGTAGGTCACATTTATGAGGACTTAATTGTGAGGACATTTATTTGTCTTCATAGTGCAATTCTTGTCCTCATAACGTCTGTCCATTGGTTGAAATTTGTCCTCACTTTACACGTTTTACTGCCGCCCGCCCCCCTCTCTCTCATTCTGGGTGGGGGGGTTGGGGGGTTCGGGGTTGGGGGTTGCTTATACATGTGTACTATGTGATGAATTTAATTTTTTTTTTAAATATAATTTCGTATGTTTTATACTTTCTCAGTAATACAGTAAAGCATATCTCTAAAATTTGTCTCTATGAAAATACATGTACTGTACATGTATCTACATTCAAACTATTGGCAATATACACTTTTCGATACTCAGATCTATACAATAATAATATTTGTTGTACAAAGTCCGACCGACTTTCTATAGTCTGTTTTCTAAAATCAAAACCAAAACCGTGAGGGGAGTAACCCTGCTATGGGGGAAGATCTACTATATAGTAGCCTTTTCCCCTAGGGGAAAGGCTACTATACAACACCGGACATAAGACAAAGTAGGAGACCAGTTTCTCCTGCGGTTGAACATCTGGAACATTTCGCTCGTTTTCAACACGATATAGGCTAAAACTTGACAAATGAAAAATCATATAATACAAATAGAAAGTAATACAAAACAAATGAAATTTTTTGCAATAGAAATGGAAATTATACAATATAAATGAAAAATGATATATATTACAAATACAGAATAGAATACAAATGGAAGATTATATAAAAGAAATGGAAAATATTTAATCCAATTGAGAAATTGTACAAATAAATAATAATAAAAAAAAAAAGAATACAAGGAAAAGTTGTATAATACAAATTAAAAATATACAATACAAATGAAAAAAAAATATACAACATAAATTGAAAATACAAATGGACAATTATACAAAGCAAATGGAAAAGATCAAATATTGCAACGTTTGACGCCCTGTACATGGATGGTAAACTACAAACATTTAATGAATATGTCTATCCTTCTACAAACTGTGTCCTCAATTTATTGTCAATACACTGAGTGCAATTTCTTTTGTTCATATGAAAGGAATTTTAAATGAATTGTGCAAAGTGCATATATGGATTAGATGTTTTATGATTTTGGAGAATTGCCAAATCATGCTGAATGAATTGGGCAATGTTCGTATGCTCTCATTCAACACTGAATGGAAAGCATGTGATTGTGCGCCATACAACGTGTTTTAAAAATCACCTGATAACGTTTTTGCGTTTCAAAATCCAAAATTGTGCATTGGAAGCTCCAAGGAGAATTACAAATAATTGATAATAGATATTGTTCCTTGAACCCAAACACGCAGGTATACAGTGTAAATCTATTTATATTCAACTCTCACAATTCAGTTATATAAAAGGAGACATCTTCCTGTAATAACGTAGATATGCATTATTGTTTATGATTGCTGCTTATGGAATGGTTAGAATTTTTATCTGTAATATCATCACTATATACCACTATGTATCCACATACGGTGTAATATCATCACTATATACCACTATGTATCTACATACGGTGTAATATCATCACTATATACCACTATGTATCTACATACGGTGTAATATCATCACTATATACCACTATGTATCTACATACGGTGTAATATCATCACTATATACCACTATATATCTACATACGGTGTAATATCATCACTATATACCACTATATATCTACATACGGTGTAATATCATCACTATATACCACTATGTATCTACATACGGTGTAATATCATCACTATATACCACTATATATCTACTATCATCACTATATACCACTATGTATCTACATACGGTGTAATATCATCACTATATACCACTATATATCTACATACGGTGTAATATCATCACTATATACCACTATGTATCTACATACGGTGTAATATCATCACTATATACCACTATGTATCTACATACGGTGTAATATCATCACTATATACCACTATGTATCTACATACGGTGTAATATCATCACTATATACCACTATGTATCTACATACGGTGTAATATCATCACTATATACGACTATGTATCTACATACGGTGTAATATCATCACTATATACCACTATGTATCTACATACGGTGTAATATCATCACTATATACCACTATATATCTACATACGGTGTAATATCATCACTATATACCACTATATATCTACATACGGTGTAATATCATCACTATATACCACTATGTATCTACATACGGTGTAATATCATCACTATATACCACTATGTATCTACATACGGTGTAATATCATCACTATATACCACTATGTATCTACATACGGTGTAATATCATCACTATATACCACTATGTATCTACATACGGTGTAATATCATCACTATATACCACTATGTATCTACATACGGTGTAATATCATCACTATATACCACTATGTATCTACATACGGTGTAAAACTAATCAGTATCCATGTAATATCACGCGTCTCCCGACATTATACAGTTATTGACTGGGTTCGAGGACAACAGCTGTTTTGTTTGACCCGAGAACAGATCCTGTTGCCCGAAGCTGTTAAAAAGATATTGACCAGTTAATAGACTACGAGTGCGAGATTTGATTTAACAGTTGAAATGTTTTCTCTAAATCGTACTAGTTTTATATAGGACAAAAATCAAGTTGTGTAACATTGATCTCTGTTATCTAAGTGCAGTAGCACTTTAGGTATTTAAAAATAATGATATTCAAAATTCAAGTAAACCCATGTCCAGATTCTGCCAAATCAATAATGATCGATTTTAGGCACACCTGGAGCCGTCTGAATTTCAGTGCAGGCGTAAATGTGTCAGGGCAGGTCTCACCTTATTCAAAGCAACCACGAGATAGTGAGGCTATCCTTTCGCAATAACATAGTTAACTAAGACTTAAGAATGTTAAAGTGTCAACTTAAAAGGGATTCATTGATAAAAATTTATTTTTCTTATGTGCGGCCCATCTTTGAATACTCAAATATTGTTTGGGATAATTGTACAGAAAGAGATGCTAATTTACTTGAAGATGTTCAAGTTGCAGCAGCACGAATAATTACAGGTTTAAGGGTAAATTCATCAAGATCGATACTTTATAATGAACTTGGATGGGATATCTTAGCAATAAGAAGGAAAATTCATAAACTTGTGCTATTCTACAAGATAGTTCATGGATTGATCCCCCAATATTTGTAGGACATACTTTGGCCATGTACTTTACCTCCTAACTCTTATTCATTAAGAAACCAGGATACTCTAAAATTTAACATTCCAATAGCGAAAACAACTTCGTATTTGAATAGCTTTATCCCTTCGACTATAAAATTGTGGAATGACCTGCCCTTGAGTATTCGAAGTCTTCCAACACTAATATCTTTCAAGCGTGCCATCAAAAGTATTTATTGCATCAAACCTAAAAATTATTTTAACTATTGCAATCGAAAAGCAAATATACTGCATTGTCAATTGAGAAATAAAGCTAGTAATCTTAATGCTGATTTATTTAAGCACTTTCTTAGGGAAAATCCTAATTGAGACTTGTGTCCAAATAGTCCTGAAACCACACTTCACTTTTTTCTGAAGTGTCCAAAATATTGTACACAAAGACAAATACTGATACAAAGTCTTAATGATCTACAATTACAATTACCTTTAAATTATCTTTAGAACTTATTTTGTATGGTGACAATAATCTCAGTTATAACCAAAATGTTACAATTTTCAAAATTGTACATGAATTTATCTTGTCTACAAATAGATTTGTTTAATTTCTTAATTTTTTTAATTTTCAAACCACAGAACCAACTTGTTTATATCTTTTTCCTGTGTAGTAAATTTCTATATCCATACCTAAATTATATTTTTCAGTCATACATCAAGCTGTAACTTATAGAAATGGAAACTGTTAAACATATCAATGTATTTTAAAATATTATATTGCTTCATTATCATTATATAATAACTATATCTGTATGACCTTGACCATGTATTTGTAAGGAGAGGGCTTATATAGGCAACGCCTGTTGTCCAATCCTTTTATGTATTATACATAATAAAATATTGTTTAAATTAACTAAGACTTAGAGATCGTACGATGGAAATTCCACGAAGAATGTGAAATACCCTGTCAATGGCTTCAATCATGACTTCGTGCCGAAAGAAATACGAATAAGCACCAATTTTATACAAAACTACACGCATATCAAATATCATTTTCACTAGCCAAGGGTTTTCGGTCCACTCCGCTCCCCATTATGAGAACGGAGGGGACCGAAAAACCTTTGGCTAGCGAATATGATGAAATATATATTCGTTATATAGACTTGGACTTATATATTTATTTTTTAGATATATGACACTTTTCTGTTCCATTAAAAGAAATTCGCAATGCAACTTACAAGATATTTTGTATATAAATATGATGAAGATTTATGCACCGATACTGGTTTTTACCCACAAATTTATATTCCTACATTTTCGTGTGAAGTCTAGAATTGTGCAGGATTGCAATACGAATAATATATCTTAATTCTAACAAATACATGAATTTTCTATTTTGAATTTTATAGACTGTGTACCAGCATTTTATAACGTACCGGAATAGTATTTCATGTGTTAAAAAACCATGATTTGAAAATAGCTTCCTCTGTACAGCCCTATCTCAAAACGTGAATGAAATACTTGTAAACGTATATTCCTGGCCTTTAGGTATTCCTTCAGGGATGAGATATTAATACACTATATCTGTGAATGGTTTTCCCAATAGTGTTCCTTTACAACACAATCTCCTTATATAGTAATGTTAAAACTGTGTTACATCACCCTACAGTAGCAATCAGAGTACTATCAATACTCGTCATCTACAGTAGCAATCAGAGTACTTATCAATACTCGTCATCTACAGTAACAATCAGAGTACTATCAATACTCGTCATCTACAGTAACAATCAGAGTACTATCAATACTCGTCATCTACAGTAACAATCAGAGTACTATCAATACTCGTCATCTACAGTAACAATCAGAGTACTTATCAATACTCGTCATCTACAGTAACAATCAGAGTACTATCAATACTCGTCGTTTAGTTAAGGGTCTTCTGAGTTTCCCCCCCAAAATATTTTTGAATGTGTGTATACTTAATATCAAGTTATTTCTAAATTACTAAAACTAATAAGTAACCAATACGAATACTTTATATTAAGTTAAGTACCAAGTTTCTTTTATACAAAATAACAAAAATTATAATTTTCAAATTTATTTCTAAATGTCAAACTAATATGGGTTTT
This sequence comes from Ostrea edulis, assembly GCF_947568905.1. Lineage (NCBI taxonomy): Eukaryota > Metazoa > Mollusca > Bivalvia > Ostreida > Ostreidae > Ostrea > Ostrea edulis. The sequence goes on from NC_079168.1 coordinate 12,395,043, forward strand.
CATGGCTTCTCTGTGCTTTCGAATTGTATACGACAAAACAAAATAAGAATGACCATATACCGCTCACATTTTTCTTTATCGGACCAAAAATTTCAATAAAAACATAATTTATACCAGATTTGTATCTTCTGGAACCGATGCCCTCTAAGATCGTTTGTACGTCTTGATGACTAGTGTAGTTAAATGTATTCAACGAGAACTTTCAAATGACAATCAAAGGTAAATTCTGGTATACAACGTACTACTATATCACATCTGCATGTACTTTGTGCAAGAAAACAGGATCCCGACATAGCGACATCGTCGCAAACCACGGCTGAAACGAACACTCATCTTCTCTTTTTGAAAGGGGAGAGGAGCGTTTGTTTCAGACGTGGCTTGCGACGATGATATAGCATTCTTCTTTTTCCCCGTCATATATATATATATATATATATATATATATATATATTATAAGTTTGACGAAAAGTGCATCTAATGAAATAATACCGAAGATTTGCATTTTTAAATCACCTCAGGATATACTGACACTGTGCAAATACCTACTTTATACGCGGAAACATTTATTTTTGAATTTGGGGTTTTTCGATCGATGAGTATAACAAAGGTCAGTTTGGGTGTGTGCGATGTGCTTTACTGTGTAGGGCAACCTTAGCGTTATATCTTAGGATTTCCCATTTGTAACATTTTAAACCTTTCAGTCAAATTTGCAAATACATGTAATAGGTTATTATTAGTAATATTACCGATGATGACTATGAGAAAATTGACGGATTTTATCATCCGTAAGTCATGCGTGAAACATTAAATGCTTCCATATCATATTTATGCGTATATATAAAATCTTCATATTTATTTGAATCCAAATGTTTCAAAATGTCAACAACAAAAAATCAAAAAAATTGAAACATCAAAGAAGAAAGAAATGATGGAGAATGTAAATTTATCGACCCAGTTACTCCCGAGTTAGTTCCTATTGCTCCGATCCAGAAATTTTTTTCCAGGGAGAAGTCAAACATCTTCTATAAACCTAAATTTTAATATGTTGCATCTGATAATAATGCATATAATGATAGGCAAATGTACGTTTTTTGACAAATATCTTGGGGATGGGGGTAGGGATGTTTGAATCCCAACCTAACTGATCCGCGCATGATTTTGGGAAATATGATGAGTATTCAGTATCTGTGTCTAGTCCAGTGTATATTTATATTCAATGAAATGAGTTTGAAACGACTTCTCACGTGAGAATCGTGGGTCTGACTCGGACCAGGTATCGAACTCAAAACATCAAATTCACGAGGTGACCACCCCACTGATTGGGATATGATGGCGGTAAGCCGCCAATCAAAAATAAATTTCGTTTTTGAAAATATATACGTGGTATAAACTGTGTCATCACAGTATCGCGGCTATGGTACGATGGAGCACGTGGCAGCTATAGGTTCCACAGAACTGCAGTGCATCACACTGGCATACTTTTATGAAACCTGTTAAATGGTATGCAGAGAATTTTCTTCTAGACGGCATGGTTAAAAGCTATGCATTGCATCTATCTTTAGTTTCTCTTGCTACATGCATTACCAAGTCCGTGATATATCTATTTTGAAATTTTATCATTTTTTTTTTTTAAATTGCAGGAAAAATATTCTTCCGTATTTATTCAAATTTTGAAACAAGATTGATTGATCGACACGAAATATATTTAGTGTAAGGCCTAGAAAACATTTTCCCCGAAGAAAATAATGAAATACGCACAAACCAAGGGAAAAAATGGCGAGAGCTGAGTAACAACTAAAGCCGAAGTTTGTATGCAAGAAATTATCAATATTTTAGCATTCTTATTTATCGTGTATAAATTACCGTTACGTTGCATCTTTATATGATCCGGACTTTGATTAACTATTCTTAGTATTGATCAAAATGGATATTGTGTTTTAAGAATCGATTTTTCAACGCACTAAACTACCTTAAGCTTCAAATAGGGTTTTTATTAAAAACAATCTATCACAAACATCATTAATAAGGTGGGGAATTTTTGCTTTGAGGTAGGCAAGATTGATAAGTGGGATCTTTAAACAGAACATTCAGACGCTTATGAAACTCTTGTCTCAGATGTCACTAACGAGAACGCCTAGCTACCTTCAACAGTTCTGTAAACATGTCACCCCCGCCATAACATTTCTTTTTATCGTACATACTCGCGTTGAATACGAATTGACGTCAAAAGCATGTAAAAAAAAAAAAAAAAAAAAAAAAAAGGGAATGGAAATTTACAGATGTACTTTATGTAACTTAAAGGAAATAGATGAATGTCATTATACATATTCAAATGCACAGACGAAATTATACTCATTATGAGAAAGACTTGTTTATTTCATTCATCATTCATCATCTACATGTCAAAGTTTTGTCAATTGTTTAAAACGAATAATAATTTACTTTAGCAATTTTGCCAATGCAAATTCTTTTCTGCTTTTGAAAACAGGGTAAACCCCCCTTTTAACTTGTCGCATGCTGCATCTCTCTGTCTATACAAGGAGGACCGCGTGAGTCTGGTTAAGCCCTAATAGAAATAAACTTGAAGAATGTTTGGGTGTGTAGTTATAAATAGATCAAAACAGGTGGGTGATAATCCTGACTTGCATGGCGTCAACAACAAAAAATCATAAAAAGAACAATCGATCCTGTAGCATTTTATGGTTTCACGTTTTTCTGCCAACCAACTGATAATGAATATGGAAAATGTTTTGAAAAATATTGCCGCAGACTAGATACAGGGTACATAAAATTGTGTGAATTATTTAAAGCTTCAGTATACACAAGACTAATCTATGTATCTACAACAAAAGCCTGGTTGGGGGGTATTGTGTTTTTTTGCTTTGTTTTCTTTTTTCCTCCCATTACAGTCTTTGTCATCGTCGGAAACCCACGGTTGATTACGCGTGATCAAGCGTGGGGTTCCGACGATGAGTCTTTGTATGTTTCATTTGTATCTCATGCATCAAATTATAATATTTATTTATTTAAAAAATATTTCATTTATGAATAAGTGAATGGAATTGGACAGCAGGCACGTCCTATTTTATTCCTCTTCCTATTTATTGGTCAATGAAATATTGTTTAAATACAAAATTATGATATTGAGTGAGAAAAAAAAATTCGCACAACAAATCTGTTAATTCAGATTAAGTCGTTTTCATTGTATTCTTTTGATAAGATAGTAAAAACAAAAACTTTGTACTATTTTATAGGAAGGGATGGGGGGGGGGGGGGGTAAAAAAAACAATACTAGTGTAATAAACAAGGAAAATTATTTTTCCACAGACACAAAAAACATATTTTGGTATTTGTTCGTGACGATTTCGTTCAAGAAACAATTTTACATGGACGAAAGTCGACATGCAGAGAAATATTCCTATATGACGCTTTATTACTGATGCTACTCAAGAACTCGAAATGATGAATGATATTTGGATTTCTGAAGTTTTCATCAAATATAATCGAAGGCGCCAAGGAAACCGAGAAACTGATCTAAATGTTTTTTTTGAAAGGATATATGATATTTTAGAATGAATGGCTGCTTTCTCGAAGAAAAAAGCATTGATCAAACTGTACATGCATTGCAATATGATTGAAACCAGATCTTTGATCCGCTCCAATATTCCGATGTTGCTAATTCAAAAATGAAAACCAGATCTTTGATCCGCTCCAGTGATACAGAGTGGGGGAAACAATAATTTAACTAAATCAAAGCGTCTCGTGTTTAAAACATTATCTATATGCTGAATGTGAACAACTTGAAGAGTATCTAGGACAAGTGCAGAGAGAATATTAAAAATCACTCGAGAAAAATAGCGAAATATAAGATAAAAGTGCGAAATTCATTTAAGCTACAATTGGGAAGTGCAGAAATTCTTGATTTTAAAAAAGCGATTTCCTTTTATGATGCGTAATAAAGAAAACACTTAATGCCGCTTTATAACTAGTTTCCTGTTTTGAAATAGTGAGTAATAGAATGTTTTGACTTTTACAGTCACTCATGTAGTTATACACGTGCATTCCTGTGAATTCAGTTCAGCAGTACCAAGTTTGCTCGTGGGATAATCGGATTCAGTATATATTTGTTCGAGGTCTCATGGGTATGGGTAATCGGAGGAAAGCTGGGGCTCATACAGCTGCGATTAGCCATCGAAATGATCGAGGATCATAATCATTGATCACACTGTATGATCAAAACGTATTGACTTATTTCTAAAGATTTCAAACATAACATTGTCATTAGACAAGAAAAATAATTAAAGAGCAATATTAAAACAGATCAGAGACAAATCCATCAGCACTCCCAAAACCTCTACAAAGTGGTTAAACGTAAAATGGTGCTTACATATTAAAGCAATGAAGGCACTTCTGGATTTATATGCCATCAAATTTGAGAAATCCTAGACAGCTATAGTTCCTACTCTCGTGAGTAAAAAGTAACTTTAGGTTACTTGTTGATGAAGTTTGGGGAAGATATCCAGTACTATATACCATGTAATGTGATATCCAATACTAGATATCATGTCATGTGATACCCAGTATTATATACCATGTCATGTGATATCCAGTATTAGATATATGTCATGTGATACCCAGTATTATATATCATGTCATGTGATACCCAGTATTATATACCATGTCATGTGATATCCAGTATTAGATATATGTCATGTGATACCCAGTATTAGATATATGTCATGTGATATCCAGTATTAGATATATGTCATGTGATATCCAGTATTAGATACCATGTCATGTGATACGCAGTACTAGATATCATGTCATGTGATACCCAGTATTAGATACCATGTCATGTGATATCCAGTATTAGATATATGTCATGTGATACCCAGTATTAGATACCATGTCATGTGATATGCAGTACTAGATATCACGTCATGTGATACGCAGTAGTATGAGTACTAGATACCATATCATGTGATACCAGTACTAGATAGTAGATATCATGCCTGTCTGTGTACCCCCAACGTGTATGGAGAAGCGATCTTCTCTGCACTGTGCCCGTCCAAACTTTGTGTTTTCACAAATCACAATAGTATATTTTTAGCCGCTGCAATCGCTTGAATCTAACCCATTAAACTATGTTTATTGTTATACAGTTGGTTGTGGTGGGATGAGATCTAGATACAAGATATTGTTTCCGAATTTAAGTTGCCCCCCCCCCCCCCCTGTGAACACTGTCGATAAGGCAGTGAAACAGAAAATAATTTAGTTACAGAATTCTGAAGTTCCATTTTCTGTCACAGATTTTTATAGCCCAGTTACTAGTAATAGAAAACCCTGAATGTTTCATTCCGCTGAAAATGGAATCTTTCCTGTTATCTCTTCCTTGTAGAATTTACATCCGCAGTCAAGAAAATACAAAAGATGACAAAACAAGCACGATACAGGCTGCAGTGTCCTCCCTCCTCACCCCCCCCCCCCCTTGAAGATTTAATTTATACATAAACAACAAACAGTAGAACAACGTCCTTCCTTTATAAGATAACAAAGCCTGTAAAAGGATGTGATCTCACTAACGGTGTCCCCAGGATCAGATGTTCAGCGTGCGTTTCTGTGGTGGTATTGTACACAGTGTGTTCTATGTAAACTATAAATAAATAAAGGTGATACGTTGTTTCCAGCGTAAATAAACTAGGTAATGTCCATCCATCAGCTTTATTGAATTGAAAAATATATATAAACATGAAAATTAGCATTGGACTTTTAATGAACCTAGGCCTGAACATTTCCTGTTTTAATCTCAAAGCCCTTATAACAGCGTCGTGTATTTGTACTACTGATTATGTAAGATAAAAAGTATTTTTGTATCAATAATCAGTGTAGGATAAAAAAAAAAAAAAGTATCCATTTTAGTTAATATCACGTGTGTAGGATCTATATCTGCAGCTAGGTTTAGATAGTGTACATGTACTTAAAATAAAGTGCACTTTTTACTCTGGCTATAAATACTAAGATTATCGATACCACTACATTCATCCGTCGCTAATTGGCTGTGTGGACGTGTTGCGAAGTGTTCTAGGATACACAATATCGTATTCTCCTGAATCTAGCCTGTTTAGATCGAGTTTTGATATTTTGAAAGAAAAAAAAATTAAGAGAGAAAGGGGAAGGATGTTTTTTCTTCTTTTTTTTTTTTTTATACACATGTCCAGCAAAGAGTCTGTTTTCTGCATGAAAACTCTATTACTATCTATTTCATACTGAGGCAGTAATGTAATGTGAACATACAATTTTATGAATGTGAACTAAGGTTTTATTCTAGTATCATATAAATGAAAATTAATCTCCACCAGGAAATGCCTGAGGTCTACTTTGGGTCGCCATTATCATAATGAGATCGAGTGAATCAATTAAAAAATGGAGAATTATCTAATCACTCTATTATTCTAATGCAGTGATAATCAGTTCTGCGGAATACGCAGCGGCATGTTGAGAGAGACAGTCTTTCTTTCTAACAATAGTCCTAATCACTGTTAAAACTGGGGGGGGGGGGGGGGGGGGGGGTACAGTTTTATTATGCATCTCACTATCATTGTTTAATGTCATCTCAATCTGACTAAAGTACAGACCTATATTATTATATAATAATATAGGTCTGTACTTTAGTCAGATTGTAATAATATAGGTCTGTACTTTAGTCAGATTGTAATAATATAGGTCTGTACTTTAGTCAGATTGTAATAATATAGGTCTGTACTTTAGTCAGATTGATGTCATCTGTAAAGCTACAGATACTTAGAGTAAGAATTTACGTAAATGCCCGTATTTTCTATATAAGTATATATATTTTTTTATTCTACACAATCTGTGTTACACATTAGTACTCGGTACTTTTTGTCCTACACAGTTAGTATTATACTGATAATAAATACTTTTTGATCATAGGCACTTTGTATTACTAGTACATTGTACATGAGTATAGATAAGATAAGATAAGATAAGTTTATTCTAATTTTGGGCCCAGAGGGCATAACAGTAAGACAGTTTATAAAGAAGGAAATTCAAAAAAGAAAGAAAGTTTACAACATTAACTACAGCTTACATATACTGCAAACTGCATGTGGATGCAGCATGTTGGGGAAACAAGTACATACATATATGAATTGCTAATCATGTGTATACACAAGTACATGGACAGTATCAGTATTATACCAACATATGAATAATAAACTATAATGATTTTTGCAGTTTTAAAGCATCACTTCTTTTTCTGAAAGTTTGCACTAAATATTCACTCAATTTGACAATTACTGCTTTGTCCTCATTAATCATCAACCAAGTAAATTTGTCCTTATTTGTTAGATAGATAAAATTTTTGTTGAGCTTGTATATACCATTAAAAAACATATTTCTCTCTTCAACATAGAATGTACAATCAGTAAGGAAATGAAATTCATCTTCTATACAATTAAGGTTACATAATTCGCAAATTCTTTTGTTTCTTTCTAAAGAAATCTTCTGACCAGAATTGGTTTCTGTAAATTCATATCTTCCTCTTTCAATTCGAAGGTCATGTGCACTAATTCGAAATCTACATAGAGTTTTTCTTAATTCTAGGGATTCTAAAAATATATAACTTTCCATAGTAAAGTTTTCTTTATACGAAAAATATGTTGTGAGTTTTCCTGATTTCTGACCCTCTTCACGTCGTTTTGACCAGTAAAGTAAAATTTGTTTCCGTACCTGATTCTTATATGTACTTTATTATCCTACAAAGTTAGTAATACTGTCACGTAGGTACATGGTGAACCTACATAATTAGTATTTCTGATAATAAGTACTTTTTCTATCCTACATCAGTTAGTATATCTGATAATAAGTACTTTTTTATCCTACAGCAGTTAGGTTATACCAGAGAGCTACAGATCCACATTCGAGAGATAGATAGTTTGATACAACTTTTTGTGCGCTCGATTGAGGTCTTCTGTCGATTGTTGCATTCTTGCATCGACGCCTCAAACAAAGGATTTTCCCACAGACACACCTTCAAACATTCATTAAAACCCCTTGCGTACCATATTCACTAGCCAAGGGTTTTCGATGGGGAGCGGGGTGGATCGAAAATCCTTGGCTAGCGAAGATGCTTGAAAACTTGTAGATTCAAAATTTTCATTGTTGACGTCGTGTTTTTCTATCATATATATATATATATATATATATATATATATATATATATATATATATATATATATATAATTTTATGATAAAAAATCTGCATTATGACTTAATGCAGATTTTTTATTATATATATAAAAAAAAAATATATGACAGAAAGACAGTAGCCATATCAACAGTTCAAACCACATGTATAAAAGTGTCAACTTATAATATATAGATAGATTTCACGTATAGTTTTGGATAGAAATACACAGTATAGATCTATGTTCTTATCGAACTGGACTGGTATTGATCTAGCAAGAATTAGATCTCCAGGGACAACTCAAAAAGGCATTATACAAGTCAAATCTACCATCAAACACATGCAATTTCGACAGTGAGGTAAAGTTCACTCTGTATAAAGAGACAAATCGCGTGACTAGATACAAAGTTTACTTTCTTCAATGTCATATGATTGCAATTTCTGTGTCATGCCGTGAGAAGTGAACGTCTCCTATACAGTGGGTTACATTCTAATAAAAACGATATTCTAATTCTACTTCAATTCTAATGATACATGTACTTTTTTCATCGCATTGATCATATACACTTTCATACGATTACATGTCAAGCATTTTGAGAGTTATAGAAAAGAATCATTCCAAACCACGAATAGTATCTATTTTATTTTTCGTTGCTTATCAAAATCAATGATTTTTTTTTAGTTCGATGGATATATTGAATATAATTATACGTCGTCTGTTTAAAACATGTCGAGTAATGAGGATCCATTTTGTGTCGTAAGGGTTATCTTTAGCCACGCATACCTATATATACATATATTCACTGCTGAATGGACGTACTGATAGCAAGCAGGTTTAAACATTATGTTGGGGGAAATCCACACAGTAAACAATGCACAATCAAAATGTGCAAGTAGTCATCGCTCTCCTGGAAATTTAGACACACTTACTTGTAGTGTCACGAATTTTTCTGTTAAATCTAAGATTTATATCTAAATTGTATGTAGCACTCCGAGTCTTCGCTAGGCCCCAACGATTCTCGGTCCAATCCACTCCCCACACAAACTTCTTGATAACTACCATTCCGATTCTTTTCAAATTCGGTATAAACCATTTTTAGGACAAGGGGGCAAAAATTGTAAATTCCAGGACTCCTGCACCTTGGGTGGGACAAAAACTGTCAAAAATTGATCAATTTTCAAAATTCTTCTCTACAACCGCACATATGCAAGAAACACTTATAGAGCAAGACGGCTCTACGAACATTAATTGTAAATTTCATTATTCCCAGGGTAGGGGTTCTGACCCCAGGGTGGGACCAAACTTAGTATATAGTGTTTATGTGTAAAACACACTTAAGTAACATCTTCTCTAGTGCTATTGATACTAAATTGAAACTATATAAATATTTAGAAGGAGTAGGTAGTCCTTTACCAAAATTGTAAATTTCATGATCCTATAGTGGTAAGGGTTTGGTTTCAGGGTGGTGTCAAAATTATTATAATGATTAAAGGACTTCTTTAAGTTTGCTGATACAGTATAAAATCTAATTGCATATTCAGGAATAACAGGACAGGATGTACAAAAAATCGATGAATTTCACAACCCAGGGTTTTGATTCTAGGATGCGTCCAAATTAGTCATATCGTTTAATGTTGATATATATATATATATCATATTATGTAAAGCCTTTCATCAGCATATGCACTTTTGAGAGCATTGAAGTTTTAAGACCACATCTTGGTTTATAATGTTGCTGAAGAACAGGATTTTTTTTTTCTAGCCCTTGGGAGTAGTGATACCTTGAACTAGTAACCAGGTGACCGATAAGGCTTGTGGGCCTCTTGTTGTGAATAGTCTTATATTCTTTTGCGTTCTTCAAGCATTTTAACATTTCACATTTCTTGTCACCATTAACTTATTCATTAATCTATACGAGTATAAAATCAACCCATCCAATCCACAGCGAAATAATACATGCAGTTAAAATAGTGTCTGTATGAAATTTACAAAGCTAGAAATTGTTCTAATTTTAACTTCACTGTTAACTATCCTTCGGATGTCCTGTACGTGATTTAAGGTTGGCTCATGAAAGGAAATAGTCTTCCCCTCGGGCAAACCCAATATAGTTCCTGTCTCAAGTTCTCTAAAAATAGCTATTCCTCTTCCATTAAAAACTTTTCCTAGGCGTTTGTTTACGGGAAAATATAGGTATATGAACACTGCGTGTTTGGGAAATGCTAATCAAAGACATCTCTTGTGCAAGAAATACCCCCCTTTGTAAAGCGATATCTCAATATTATACAAAAGGAAATTTTGAATTTCAACCAAGAGATGTCTCTAAGTAAGAGTTATCTTAGTAATTGATATGTACACATATATAGAGAGATATAATCTTTTAGCACAGAAGATATCCTTTTGTCACTAATACCAAGGTTGCCATTATTACAGAATTTATATCCTTTCTGTAATTATTATAATCATATTTGTAGTGTGTAGATCAAGTACACAATCTCCCGGCAGAAATGTTCCGAGTTCCCCTGGGTCTAATATACAGACCCTGAGGCGTACTACTACACCACTTGCACGGAACGGTACGAAACGATTCTTGCACGGAACGGTGAACGATTTGCACGAAACGCTGAACGATCTGCACGGAACGGTGAACGGTTTGCACGGAATGAAGCGAAACGCTTTGGAGGTGTAGTAACACGCTTCAGGATCTGTAATGTTTCAATGTAACACTGTCACTCCACCAGAAATGTTCCGTGTGTCTGTGGATATCTAATGTAACACTGTCACTCCACCAGAAATGTTCCGTGTGTCTGTGGATATCTAATGTAACACTGTCACTCCACCAGAAATGTTCCGTGCGTCTGTGGTTATCAGTGACGGATTCAAGGAGGGTCGCAGCCAGCCCCCCCCCCCCTAAAATGTTCAAATTTTAGGTAAATCGTGGACTCTTGTTAAGAAAAATGTAAATGATAAAAGAAGCAATAATTTCTTCCACTCTCGGAGTAATAAATGACAAAATCTTTTTGATTTATTGAAATACTTTTATTGGGAGAACATAAATTTTTCCCAAAACCCTTTAAAATTTGCGTCATCTTATCAAAAATGACAGAAAATAGCAAAAATGACCACATAGGAAACATATTCAAGCCCTATAAAATCTGTAAATTCTAGGAGCTTCCAGGGGCTTCGCCCCCTGGGCTTCCATCTGGACCCACCGGGACCTTAAGGGGATCCCCAGCCTCATAAAGTTGCACCCCCTAACCGCAATTCCTGGATCCGTCCCTGGTTATTTAACGCTCTTAGAAATGTTTCGAGTGTCTGTGGGTCCATCAGAAATGTTCCGTATGTCTGTGGATATCTCGTGTTACACTCCATCAGAAATGTTCCGTGTGTCTGTGGTTATGTAACGCTCTTAGAAATGCCCCGAGTGTCAGTGGATCCCATGTAACGCCCTGGACATCAGATATGCTTCGAGTGGCTGTGGTTATCACGGTAATGCTCTTAGAATGTTCTGAGTGCCTGTGGATCTTGTCAAATTTCCGCCAGAAGTCGTTTGTACACAAACTGCGGAGACGCAGAGGACTGTGTAGTATGTGGATCTCATATAACGTCCCATTAGAAATGTTCCGAGTACCTGTGGATCTTATCTACCGCCCTATTAGAAATGTTCCGAGTTCTTGTTGATCTCGTGTAAAGCCCCATTAGAAATGTTGTGAGTGCCTGTGGATCTTATCTACCGCCCTATTAGAAATGTTCCGAGTTCTTGTTGATCTCGTGTAAAGCCCCATTAGAAATGTTCCGAGTTCTTGTGGATCTCGTGTAAAGCCCCATTAGAAATGTCCCGAGTTCTTGTGGATCTCATTTAAAGCCCCACTGGAAATGTTCCGAGTTATTGTGGATCTTAAATACTGTTCCAACAGAAATTTCTTAGGTGATCAAAACTGGCTGTTATTTTTATGTGAACTGATATAAATGAAGCAAAACTGAAACCAGCTGCACATACCGTAGTGCATGCACAATTGTAAATCTTTATATAAAAACAAATTTCAGGATTGATTGATCTGAGACAATACACAAAGCTTGACAATTTATTATCTTCACAAAGAAACCTTCAAATATGATGCTATTTAAAAAATCTTATTATCAATATAAGAAATGAAAAACCTAGATAGATATGTATTCACTGCCTGAGAAGGAGTCGCAAAATAGTATAAATAGGACATAGCTATGCACAAATAGATAAATTAGATGCATTGCGCTTTTTGAAAAATACACAATTAGGAAGTTCACAATGGAAAATGTGGAATTTTGAATCTGAAATGAAAGTTGATTGAAAATCCCAAATTTTATTTATTCCGACCTTCCTGGGTATGTGAAGGTCACACTTGTCTAAACTTGTTTCCTTGTTATGTCAAAAGCTCTTGACATAATTATAGGTTCATACAGACAATTGTTACCACTGCCAAATACGTTAATCTGGTATAACACACAAATCAAAATGCTCTAGTGGTGAAACTTTGTCCCATGTAGCAAAAAAAATTAGTTGTACTAACTTGCAATATAATGAAAAAATACACATTTAAAATCCCTGTTATGCATCCATGAAGTTTTTTCGATTTAAAATTGTGACTTCGATATCTACATTTGGTTGACAGTTTGCAGCATTATTCAGATGGGGGGGGGGGGGGGGGGGGGGGGGTGAGGGGGGTGAGCAGGGAGTGGGGGTAAGCAGGGAGCTCCAGGGTGTCTGGGCTCCTTTAAAAGGTTACTTTTCTGGGTTATTCTAACTATACTAAATAACAGCAAATAATTGATTTGTTTATTTGAATGTAAAATGTCGTATCCCATACTTTGCTGGGTTTTTTTACTACCAAATTTTGGTCATCAAAAAAGAAAAAGGGGGGGGGGGGGGATCCAAATGTTGGTCTGATGACACAAAAGCAATTTTATTGTTCCTCACACTTATGATGTTAAAATATTCAGGTTTGAATAGACAGAAACTAAAATGTTTATGCACTTTTCATTTTTTTTTTTTTTTACAGATTACATTTCTGCGGAGTACAACTCCAGATGCCTCTTGATTGGAAATATAAAATCTTCTATCCTGAAAAATTACTCTATTCACCTTTCTGTAGCCAACTGCAGTACAAAACCCCCAAGATTATTTTCTTGGGTTTTTTTCGGACAAAATTCCATTGAAATAATTTACTGTTCATTGAGATGTTGTATTAAATATATAAACAAGGACAAATTTGTATAATTTCTTTTTTATTTCACTTATCATCATAAAAAACAAAAACATGATAAAATACTTCATGAATATTGAATTGATCTGTTATCTACAGTTCTCTTTCATGTTAAGACACATTCAATCACAATAATAAATATACAGGATTTCTACAGAGTTTTAACATTATCACTGGCTTTGTGCAAATTTTGTGGCCTTGGCACCTTATAGACCAATATGATTATAGAACATAATCAACAAGAAATCACACATCTTGTGATTGTGGGATTCTCTCCAGCCAATCCGATGGTAAAATATTGTAAAAGTTAAATCACAACCGTCCTTGGATTAGCAAGTCAGACTCAATCCTGCCAGCAGGAGAGCTTTCATAATCCCTGTCTCTGGTTTCGGCTCAGACAGTTTTCCCCTCGCAGCTTAAGGGTTCTACAGGCAGACCCAGTTGGTTTTGGAAAACAAAACAGTCAAGGCTGCTTCAACTCTAAAAATTTAAAGAAAGCAGAATATTACATGTGGCTCAATTTTATAGTGGTGATCATTTGACTGCCAAAACTTCTCAATGAATGTTTTCATGAAATTTTTCAAAATATTCACCAACATGGATGATTTCTTTAAAATAATTCTTACCATTTCTTCATCACTATCTGACGACTCTTCAAAAGCAACATGTTCTAGTGAACCTCCGAAACGTTGTAACTGATGGACAATGTCATGGTAACCCCGGCCATCCGCTAACATGATAGCCGTCAGACCGCTGTACGTCCTGGACTGAATGTTGATGTTATGGTATTGCAATAAGAACTCTAAAAGAAGAACGTTTCCCATTTCTGCTGCATAATGGATGATAGTTTTTCCGCTCTTTCCATCCTAAAAATAAATAAAAGGGATCATTTAGAGTAATTCGATCTCAACCACTTCCCATCTCGCACATTCCTAAGCAGAGGTGAATTTAGAACACATGAATGAATTATGATTTCTTAGGACAGGTAATAGTGAACAGTTTGTCAACTTGCCTCATAAATCAATCAACCAAAGGAAGAGAGTTTTTGATTGGTTGATATGTTTGTGTTATGTTTTAATAAGGAATTAGATTTTATTTCTCACCTGTATATTGAGGTTGGCCCCTGACAAAACCAATAAGCGAATGATGGGGAGGTGTGAATGTTCTGCAGCCAGGTGCAAACAGGTCTGACCTGTAATAAAATAAAACATGTAATATTCAACAACTGAAATACGATATGAAAATTTACCAATAAAAGTTCTGTCCAAATTCATCCAAGAAAAGTGGATATGTACCATCATAATTGCGAGCCTCCAAATCCTGCGAAACTTCTTGGTTACCACTAGTTGGAGTCAACAAAATCTGAACAATGTCATCGAAACCCTCTCTGCAAGCGATATGGAGAGGTGTGTCCCCTTTGCAATCTCTAGCTTCAATATCTGCCCCTCCATCAATTAAGGATTTTACAACTTGAGGGAGACGGGTCATTACTGCCAAGTGGAGGGGAGTCTGAAGCAGGTTGTTTGGTTGGTCTAACCATTCCCTGTGGGGAGCCTGGTTTATGATGTACAAGGCAATGGGAACAAGCAAGTTGATGATTGCCATATGAAGTTGCCTGAAAAATATAAAAATGTTGTGTTAAGTTATTTAATTCTTTAATATGTAAATATACGAAACCAGTTTTATCCAAGTCATTTTGGATTTATTTTTGTCTGCACCCTTCTTAATTTAGAAGGGTGCAGACGCAATAGTTAAATCTATCTATATTTCAAATTATTTTCAACGATTGCTTAGTTGTTGACAATTTTCCAACATTTAGGTCAGCTTTCTTGTCAACATGTTTATTCATAAGCTAATCGGGAAGTACGTCTGACTCATTTGCATAAAGCTAGTTGTTGACCTTGCGGCAGACACGTCACCATGGGCTGAACGCGTGCGCATTGGTGGAAATACCCAATTCAGAACAAAGGCGTACTGCGAACTCGCCAAACACGAACATTCATATACTGCAACAATAAGAAATAAATATTAAAATAAAAAGGTAAATAACTTACGAATCTCCATCGACATCTTGGTTATAAAGTTCCACGACCTCCGGAGATATTTGAATATATTGTTGCTCTTTGGCATCCTCTAGGCTTATGTCAGGACCCTGATAGCTTATGTAACCGCCATCTAACGAGCACTTTTGATCGTTTGTAGTGTGTTTTGGGTTTTCTAGACTGAGATCTCCCAGTTTCGCTTCTAGCAAATCAGTCTCTTGTCGCTTCTCCTGCAAAGATCCATATGCACTTCCAAACGATTGAAACGACCTCAGATCCACACCACTGTCACAAACCGAATCACACTTTTCGTTATTAGAGAGATGTGCAGCCTTTCTTAAAAAATGTGCCTCTGCATAGGGTGAGCAATCTGCTACCAAATCCTCCTCATCTAAATTCTGTGGATGAACAAAGTTCCTGGTCGACATCTTGAATCCACGAATCTGTGAAAAATATGGCGTACAAAAGTTCAATATCGTAACTTGGAATCCTTTGGATAAAACTATGAAAAAGCTTCTCTAGATAAATGAAGTTAATAACACACGAATTAATAAACTTCGCTCCTTTGAAACTTCTATCGACTGTGTATGTCTGTACAGGTTTCAAAGTAAAATATTAACTGAATGTGGGAATCCCGGTAAATGAAGTGACGTCACTGGAAATCCCCAAGTCATGCGTTCGACAACCTGACTTTTATTTTCACTGTATTTTCACAAGCGTACGGAACAGTTCCTCGTGTATAATTTACCTAAATCAACTGGAATTTCTTTTTACAATTTTCCTAGTATCTACACTCTCTCGGAATATTATAGATTCTATTAAGATTAATTTATAATAATCTGAAACGTATTCGTTATGTAGGAAATTTCTGAAACACTGCAACTATAATCGTTAGATCTAGTGTCAATAAATTCAACCAAGTTTACTCAAATATATTTTTTTTAAAAAAACGAATAGGCCTTTTGTGAGAAAATTAAATAATCATTTATCGATGGAAAATGTACCAAGTGTACTCGCATCTCAATGATCTGAAATAAATGTAATATATAAACCGTACCTGTTGTGTAGACTTCATACTTTCCCCCGAAAGTTTTTGTGGTGTATGAAAACAGCAGGTAATTGTCTATCATAGATCTTCAGACGTGGAAGGAGACAGAACAAACTCAAGCTTAGACAAATACAAATACCCTGGATACATGGCACATGACGATTAATATAGGCCGGCCCCTAGATTGTCAATGCGTGTATAAAACATTTAAACATCTTTTTGTTCACCTTATATATATAGGCCTATATATATATATATATATATCATATCACATATAGTCCTTCCGCATTTTTGTTTTATGGGAATACACTTTGTATTTCATTCGAGGTTCCCCTGCGAAATTAAATATAGTATTACGTCGATGTCTTTGATTTTCGATATTGAGAGAGAGAGAGAGAGAGAGAGAGAGAGAGAGAGAGAGAGAGAGAGAGAGAGAGAACTGTATAATTATAATGTAAAAATATTTTAAGACAATATATGAAATATACAAGCATGCACTTATAAAAAATACAACGCAGAATGTAATAACATGTATAACGAGTCTAATTAAAATTTTGCTATAATGACCTATTATAAAACAGATATTGACCGACTTATTTGTTCAAAGTTCAGCCGAACAAACCAATCATTCATCAAAATGTAATATTTTCAAACATATCACAGACCACTTTACTTTTCAATTATTATCTTTGTAAGCCTATACCTAGATTCTGCGTAGCAAATTAGCCGCATATAATGATAATTATAATCTTAAAATTGAAACAGGGCAATATAATGATATTATGAGAGAAAATAGAACATATGAAAAGGACTTAGAATGTGAATAACATTTTGTTAACAAATTTCCTCGCTTTGAGAAACTTCGTAAAAAAAAAAATTACTTGCAAAACCGTCTGTTTTCGAATTTATGAAATTATCAAATGTTCATAATATCCATGAACTTTGTAATTTAGGGATGTATTTGTGCCCTGCATTTTAGAGAAAATTATCTCACAAAGACATTAATTCTGAAAAAGTTCGGATTTATTGCATTCTATACATGCGATAAATACACTGTTTGCACTGTGTTTTGAGAAAAGTTGTGTCTCAAGCAACAACACACACAAAATAATAATAATAATAATAATAAAATAAATATCATAACCAGGCCTGACTAATTAAGACAATGCAATGCAGTAAAAATAGTATGTTCGTATTGAAATTTTTTTTTCTTGAATAGAACGTCCTACACGCATCAGGGAATGACATTATGATTATAAATAATTTTGCTTTCATCATTATGATTAGATATGCACGTGTCTTTTGGGATTTTTTTTTCTACGCGATAACTAAAGTTTCATCAATCCTAAATTAAGATCGTTACATATATTCTTGTTTGTTCTGGACTGTTCCAGAGAAATGTGAACAAAGAGAGACAACCGAAATTTAAACCCAATCAACAATATTAAAAATTATCCACGTGGAAATTCAAGACAGATAAATAAAATCATAAAATATGTAGATTTTTCAAATTCCTGACTGTAAATTTTGTCTTTTGCATGATATTTTCTAAATTTATAATCAAGTGTGTTTGAATATCGCACAAACGAGGGGGAACGAGAGAGAGAGAGAGAGAGAGAGAGAGAGAGAGAGAGAGAGAGAGAGAGAGAATATCCACGGTGAGAGACGCGCATGAAAGAGAGAGGAGATGAGGACCCTTCATGCTATATATATCTGGTATGGTGCAAATATGTCCTCTAGGAAACAAAATTATCTGTCGTGAATCTCGGAGAAAATTTCTGGATCCGCGCAGGTTCTACGTTTTTAGTTCTGTAGACCATAAACCGAGAATAGGCTTAAGTAAAAATTTTAATTATTTACATCGTAGGATTTATTAAACACAGGTGTTTAAAAAAAACTGCTGGTTTATAAACAAAATTACATGCAAACTTATGCTAAAAATTTTATTTGTTTATGAAAATTATTTCAAAAGTAAGCTGGATTCGAAATCAAGTATATGGTCTTGAGGCCTTTACACCATTTCTTCCTCTAGTGCTTAAAATTCTGAATAATTATTCTTTATAATTAAAATCCATCTTTTTAAAAAGCTTTTAGCTCGCAAAAAATGTTAAAAACACTAAGTAGTTATCGGTTTTCTATCTAGATGATGAGTTACGTTAAACACATTCATAGAAATAACGCTATGTACAGTACAAAGGATAGGTTATATAATGATCCGGTCACTATACAGAAAAACAAGCTCTCTACGGAGTTGTCGTTCTTGCTATCACACGTGCGCTACGAATAAACCTGGGTAGAAATTGCAAACTACTTCGAAACTCATGATAAAAAAAATACCAAGAATAATTATCATTTTAAAAAAAATGGATCAACATCGAGAGTCGACTTGCATCGTCGGAAACCGTCAGGTGAGAATGACTCTTCTGCACAAGAGGTACCCTTTGAAATCCGTTGATAAAATTCAAAATATATATACCTTTACGTGCATGGTTTGATATTGTAGCGGTATATGCTACATATTGTAGCGGTATATGCTACATATCGCGGTATATGCTACATATTGTAGCGGTATATGCTACATATTGTAGCGGTATATGCTACATATTGTAGCGGTATATGCTACATATCGCGGTATATGCTACATATTGTAGCGGTATATGCTACATATTGTAGCGGTATATGCTACATATTGTAGCGGTATATGCTACATATTGTAGCGGTATATGCTACATATCGCGGTATATGCTACATATCGCGGTATATGCTACATATTGTAGCGGTATATGCTACATATCGCGGTATATGCTACATATTGTAGCGGTATATGCTACATATTGTAGCGGTATATGCTACATATTGTAGCGGTATATGCTACATATTGTAGCTGTATATGCTACATATTGTAGTGGTATATGCTACACATCGCGGTATATGCTACATGTAGTATTCGTTAGAGTAACACACGTTAAACATACACAATACATATACATGTATATACAATACAGTGGCGGAATCAGATTTAAGAATCTCGCAAAAAACCCTTTATATCATTCCAGAAAAAATCACCAAAAACTCATATAAAATGATTAAGAGTTTGTATTACTTTTCCGATGGTCAAATCATGCTTCATACGAGGTGCTTAAACGAACCATTAAATCAAATTTTAGTGTGGTGAGCTACCTTTAGGAAGTTAGCTCCTGAGCTTTTGAGCACAACTGCGCAGGATGCTACAACTTAGTATTTACGGGTTCAATACTGATCCCATTGGTGCAAACATATTACACATCTATTACTGAACCTTATTCTGTTAAAAAAAATTGTGTCAATTCAAATTTTGAAAGGGTTTTGCAAGGACTATATTTTGTGGTGGAAGGATTGATTAACCAAAGTTCTAAATTTCCATGATTTTACAGTTTCTCTTTCATCCGATATATTTTCTATTTTTATATTTCTATATACGTGTATTTCAGTTTTATGATTTATGACACAAGTAGACTTGGAACTAGTTAAAATGTTGTAATTTATTAATTTGGTTGATATATTTTTCCAAACAGAACACCGATTTTTAAAAAAAGTTTGAATTTATTTACTCAAAATTTTGTATAAAAATTCGGTATTTTCGCCAATAATTAAAAAAAAATTCATCTCCAACCCCCACTTTTTTAAATTTCATTTTAAATTATAAGACAAAACCTTGAAAATTATGTGAAATTTTAGAAATTGACATTACTCCTAATATGTCTCAAATTTGATATTATGATTTTTTTTCGTATATCAAGTGCAAAAAGGTCATTAATTTCCATTTCTAGTATTAAACTTTTTTATCAGTATTGTTAGAAGACATGATTAGCCTATGTATCTATTTTATGTAATGATTGATTTGTGTTGCTTATGTTGTGTTGACACCAACAGACAAATCAAGTTCAAAAAGGTCATGTTTGGAACACTGTAGCTCAATAACAAGCATTGCAACCCCCAGTTTTTCTTTTTAATTTCCTAATTTTCCTTCAATGTAGAAATCAAAATTACACTTCCCAAAAAATTGACATTACTCCAAATCTCAGGTGGGAACCTCTTTAATATGTTCAATGTACCCAGTCACGGTGTATCTATAATCTCAGGTGGGAACCTCTTTAATATGTTCAATGTACCCAGTCACGGTGTATCTATAATATCAGGTGGGAACCTCTTTAATATGTTCAATGTACCCAGTCACGGTGTATCTATAACCTGGTTATTACTTAGGAACTGGTCAATTTTTATTTTGATGCTGACGTCATTGTCTTTGATATTTGTTTTCGTCAGTTCTGATTTTGATGCTGACGTCATTGTCTTTGATTGTTGTTTTCGTCAGTTCTTATTTTGATTTTGACGTCATTGCCATTGATTTTTGTTTTCGTCAATTCTTATGTTGATGTCTTTGATTGTTGTTTTCGTCAGTTCTTATTTTGGCGCTGACGTAATTTTATTCTATTGTTGTTTTCGTCAGTTCTTATTTTGATGATGACGTCATTTTCTTTGATTGTTGTTTTCGTCAGTTGTTATTTTGATGTTGACGTCATTTCATTATATTCTTATTATGATGCTGACGTCATTGTCTTTGATTGTTGTTTTCGTCAATTCTTATTTTGATGCTGACGTCATTTTCTTTGATTGTTGGTATTTCTCCTCCTTGGAACTTTCACCAAAGAATCTGGGTATTGAATAACAAAAATGGTCGCATGACTATCACGATGAATAACTCAAATCCACGTGTTGTTCATTCAGAGTTGGCAACCAGGAAAATTTGATGTAAACTATCACAAAATAATACAACTCGGCAAAGTTCCAAGTTCCCAACGTACCTAATATCTAGTAGAAGTATTCAGGCGTACAACAAAACTCATTCAAAACTTTTTTTAATGAAAAGATCAAAATTAACAAAAAGGAGGGGGAAAGATGCACCCAGATTCGTGACAGGATATTTGGGACAAAGTATACGAAAATCAACCAGCTTTAGTTGTAAAAAAGATCAGTGATGCATTTGTTGCTTTATGACCTTCAGGAATAGTTTACAACAAGGACACTTATAACACCGAGAGTTCTGAATCATTCCTTCTTTGCTTTAATGTGTGTCCGACTCTTATCCAGTCAAGCACGACTATCCCATGTCAGACAATATTCAATGTATGTCCCTTTTGTGGATATGATTTTCATTGAAAATTGTACATGTTCTATGATACAGACACACCTATGGGTAAGATGATGCGCTCTCATTTCTGCAAGGTATTTTAGAATAACTGAAATTTGGAAGGGGATATACAGATATTGTTGTCCTATAAAATCAAAGATAGTTTTCAGTGAATTTTTTTTTTAAAGCAAACTGATAATTTTACATGAGAGTTAATCGTAATCTGCATTTCAACATCTTGGAGTGTCTGTACCTCGTCACGAATTCGGTGAAATAAAAAGCCAAGTCGCAATAGGATTAAAAATAGCGTTCAAAATGGAATGTCTTCCCTGTTCTACATTATGACATTTTACTTTATATGAAAACGAGGTTTTCTCGAAATGGACATTCTGTTGTATTGCAAAATCATATTTCTATTAGTATAGTGACAGTTACACAACGTTCAGCTTTCACATCATTAGTTTGTTTCCTGAAAACAGTCTGTTCTTCCATAACGTTCATTTTCACTTTTCAGATTAATTGTTGCGTATCACCGCGATCACGTAGAATTCAGTAATTATTGTAGAATTATTACATGTAGCGTCTGAGAGGTATTTATCGAGATCATTAAATTCAATGTCAACAAACATAACCTGAATCTTAAGAGGGACCGTTTTGGTAAGTGATATCCGAGTAGGTGATATCACCTAAATTGGTGATATTACCCTTTCAAATAGATGATATCACATATTCAAATGGGTGATATCACCTATTCAAACTTTACTTGAAATGACAACTGCTTCCACGACTGTATCCCCGTGGGAATCCAGGATTAAAACCCTTGCTTGTCGTAAGAGGCGACTAAAATGGGGGCGGTTCTTCGGATGAGACCGCAAAAACCGAGGCCCTGTGTCACAGCAGGTGTGACACGATAAAGATCCCTCCCTGCTCAAAGGCCTTAAGCGCCGAGTATATGCCTTAATTGCAAATTATTGAAGCAATGCTGAGAAAATAGAATTGTTCATTGAATGATTCTTAAAAATTCATCGTTTGCTACGGCACTGCTATATTTCTTTTTAAGCTACAATGTCTCGAAGGAGGGTCCATTCATTAAGAACGTATAGTAGGAAATGCAAATGGGTGGTATAACGTATTGAATAGACGATTTCACTAATTCCGAATGAAAAGTAAATACCACCTAGATTTAAACAGGAGATTTTACCTATTCGACCAGTTTGATATCACCTATTCGAACCATTGATATCGCCCAACTGAATAAGTGATATAACTTATTCTAATATCCGATATCATCTTTTGATATTGAATTGTCGCAATGACACTTACTAAAACCTACATCTTTAACTTCTAATTATAAACAGTATTTCATTGGGATATCTGATACACTATGCTAGCGTGGTAGAGCGTTTGCTTCGTAACCGGGAGGTCGTGAGTTCGAGCCCTGCTCGTACTATCTTAAGACGTAAACATAGGTATTGGTTGCTCCTTCGCCAAATGCTCGGCATCTTGAAGTAAGAATCGCGGGTCTTTCGGATATGACCTTAAAAACGGAGGTCCCGTGTCACGGCAGGTGTTGGCACGTTTAAGAACCCTCACTGCCACGGCCCTGAGCACCAAGCATTGCTTAACCTACAACAGGTGAAGTCTCAACATGAGTACAAAATACTCGACAGGACGTGAAACAACCAACCAACCCCTATGCTAGCTTTAAGAACAGTTCTAAGTCAGTTCATTACATGTTTATTTATTCAGTTATTTCTGTGTGTGAGGCACATAACACATGGAGCATGGGACAGATCGTCAGTCTACCTATCAACGCTGGATCTACGTCCAACAAAAAACCTTCGTCTCTAACACAGGGGTAAGCCCGTTTTGGGCCCGAACTCTCTGATACCATAAATCTATATTTATGGTATCACAGAGTTGGGCCCAAAACGGGCTTAGCCCCTGTGGTCTCTAAGTTTCAATAATTGTTTTCCTTTTTTTTCTTGTGGAGGTCTTCTCAAGGCTAACCTTGGGGTGCCATTTTGATTCACTGCAAACTTATACTCTTTGGTATAGTTTGTCTTGGGTGAAAATCTTAGACCCAGACTATATATTTCACATACTGTAAGGCAATTTTCTTGGATTTGTCACTTTCCATGACTAATTTGAGGATTGATTAATATATAATTATCTTTTCTTTAATTTGTTACTGAAATGAGATAACTTCAATGTTGATTAAACATACTTCCTTTGGAGATTATGCTCGTCACTTTAATTATTTTGATGCCGTTAAAATTAATTTCCTTTTCGTTTAGAATGTTAGTTGTCTGATCCTAGTCTTGGTTTGAGCTATTCCTCATGCTGAAACATGTTTTTGGATTGTTTCAGTCTTTCTTTCCCGCTGTATCTCTTCAGTTTCAACACTAATCCGCAGGATATCGGTAAATGTACGAACTTTCACATAGATTAATCCCAAATGAGGCAAACCATTTTTCCACACCGAACTCGTTCGCTTTGAAATTTGATGTGAAACATAAATATATATAGTACCAGGTGTCGACCTTAATTCAAATTAAATTATCTTAAACATATCTAGTTCGATTAAAAGCACGTTCGATTTAAAAAGGCTATGTTTAGGGGAAATTGTTCAAAAAATTATTTTATCTTTTACAATGTTGTTTTCAGGGGTGGGGGTACCTTTTATTCATTGGGTAGTCTCATAAAATATTTTCTTAGGGTAGCATCCAGATTAAAGTAATATAATTTGAAAGGGGTTCAATTATAATTCAAGTCTATTTCAGTATGTTTATCGGGGGGGACAAAGCCGGGAAAAGGGATGGTACCAACAGGCGCTTGCTTAATGATTTTAGTCAAACTTACTCTGCCAAATATTAAACAAGCACCTGTACGTTAGTACATTCATCCACAAAATCCACCGTTTTTAGATACATAATAAGAAATGGTGGATTCTGAGGATGACTTTCTGTTCTCTCTGTAATGTCTGCTTCCCTTGTTCATAATAAGCCTTTTGATTTTATAAGATGCTGACCTCCTCATAACATTGCATAAAATATTTTCCGTTTTCCGTTCCGCGTTTTAGCAACACCCCTATAGAGGACCTTACAGCGATACCCTATTGACGACCTTACAACAGCATCATATACATTACCTTACATTAAAATCCTACACACAACCCACCCATTCGTTGTCCAGGAGTGCATGACCTTGGTAAACATGTACCGAAATGACCATTTGAGGGTATCCAAATTGTTTTTTTTTTCTCACGTGATCACCAGTGTGAGACCAACATTCAAGTTCAAATGAGGATTTTGATAATTTAGAATTTTAGAATTTTCTAAAATATCCTGGATTAATGCACCAAATTGTGGGTAAAATGTGAGAAAAATAATTCTTTTATCATTCCACCTCGGGGTCTAGGACAAGGCAAAGCCTTGTCATAAACTGAAAACCTTGTTCTCTGGGTGGAATTTACCAATTTCACACTCGTACTAATTAAGGATTCCATTAATCTTGGATGTTTGTCTGAAATTCGATACCTTTACTTTCTCGTTATATATAGTACTGTGCTAATTTACTGGTGCTAACTGGTTTTACCTATCTTCGTGCTTATTGATTTTATTTACAACTGACTTATCGATACTTTATATATTTATGTACACTATTACTGTAAACAAAATTATATAGAAATAACGAGTTGATAACTCTTGAATTAAAATGGGAGGGGTATTCCCCTAGATTGCTCCCTATAAACAGAGCTGACAAAGACTGAAAATGGACATGCTTTAATGCATGTGATGCAAAGAAACTTTAAAAAAGAAAACAAATAAAGGTTGCAATGCACATATAGGAAAACCCTGACTTTATGAAATATTAATAAGGCATCGCTAGATGACAAACTCAGCACGTCGTATCCTTAATCTCGAAATGCATGTTTACAAAATGCACGAAACAAGTGTAAAGAATTACAGCAAATCATGTTATTTGTTTTTATTTTACAATCGCATTAAATAAGAGTTTTATGGGAAACGTTTTAATTGATCAGTTGACATTAATTCCAAAACATTTACAAGCTGATGAATTTGCATGTGAGCCATTGGAAGGGCTGGGACCGTAAATAGAAATTGAAGACTTTTTTCACAGCAGATAGCAGCGAGATGACACAGATGGAGGAGGGTCCTTTTGTGAGAGAATGTAATTGGCACGCTACAGCCTATAGCTAGACAACTTCAGGGTGAGACAAGCATGCTACAGCGTAGGCAAATTTAGATTGAGACACGCACCTACAGCCTAGAGCTAGACAAATTTAGATTGAGACAAGCACGCTACAGCCTAGACAACTTTAGATTGAGACACGCACGCTACAGCCTAGACAACTTTAGATTGAGACACGCACCTACAGCCTACACAACTTTAGATTGAGACACGCACCTACAGCCTAGAGCTAGACAACTTTAGATTGTGACAAGCACGCTACAGCCTAGACAAGTTTAGATTTAGACACGCACCTACAGCCTACACAACTTTAGATTGAGACACGCACCTACAGCCTATAGCTAGACAACTTTAGATTGAGACACGCACCTACAGCCTATAGCTAGACAACTTTAGATTGAGACATTAGGACTACTTTATAAACAGTAAATTATTTATTCTGAATTCTGAACGAATAATGCATATTAATTTGCATTTGTCAGAATTTTATTCTCTAGTGCATACTTTACATGGGACAATCCCATTAAACAGAGAACTTCGTTTTCCACGAATTTCATTGTTTCACTAGAACTTGAACCTTGTGAGTGCTGTGGGGTTTTTCTTTCAGTTGCTTGTGTATTTTTGTACTTTTTTTTTATCATTGCAATCTAAATTCATTTCTTGAGCAGAATACAATTTTCGTGAAAATTCACAAAACGAAAAGCGGTAATGTAAATAAAAAATGTTCCACGGTTAAACTGGAAATTTTCTTAGTCAACAGACACAATGTCACCGGTAAAAAATAATCAATCATGAGTTTAAGAAATTCAACAGAAAAGTAAAATTATGTAATTCCATTTGCTTTAATGCTCTGAAATTGGTTTACTAGAACCTTGGCTTTTACCTGAAGTAAAATTGGGAAACCGATTTTTGTCATGTTGACTTACTCACATGTTCTATATATATATATATATATATATATATCAACAGGGGAAACCCACTATTGTTTGATATATTGCTGATAATCCAGGTAACAAAGATTTTCTTGGTCTTTGACAGTTTAAAATAACCACAATCTTGCATCACTTGCTTGGGAAGTCCGTCAACAAAAATGTTCCATTATTGATTTCGACGATAGACGAAGACTTACGCGAAATTTCAAATTCCCCTTGATCCTTGATAACCTGTCAATTTGTTTTGCATGGAATACTGTTTTATACTTAATGACCAGTTGTCACCTGTCTCAAATCTATCTCTCTATTTCACTGAATCAACAATTATCTGAACATGCTCTTTTTATTTGGTGCAAGTTTAAAATCAACTTGGATCCTGATATTGATGTACTCTTGATATATCTACGTGAAGACTGTCACGTGATACACATTTAATCTAGATATTTTCACTCATATAAACACACAGAACAACAAACATATAACAATCTCGAATCCGATGTCTCTGCCCCGAACTGGCTGATTGCCAACCGGATCACCTACATTTACGTAACTTATTTAATCCTCTGTAACCATGTCAGAGCAGTAGACATATACCCCAACATATCAGCTTTAGATTGACGATAAAAATAACTGCTTCCTTGATAAAAATACATCACTTTTATTATTAAGGTTACGGTACGTGTACATTTTTAGACCTTTAGAAAGTGATACCTTTTAATTTGATGGGGGTATCTAAAAATACGTGTTCTTAAAACTTTCTGTATTATTTTGAATTTGACTATGATAAAATTCCAGATTTCTTCCAACTTCCTGATGCAAAACACCGCTAAACTTGTCAAGACTTTGAGATGTTTGAGCAGGGATTTAAATGAAGAAAAGAAATGAGGATTTATATTTCTAAATTTTTCAAAATCACATATGGATATAAGAATCCTCTAACGTTATAGTTATCGCCTCTCATTAAGCATGTTAAGACGATATATTCTTTATCTTGAACTAATATTTCATGTCTTATAAGTTATATAGTACACCCCCACCCCACCTCACTAAAACTGCACTGTGAATTACCCCAGAGGAGAACTATCCTCAAGCAGATTAGCTTAGGGGTCATATGATGGACCGTGTTAAATATCATTGAGCCCCCAAGTCAACGGGGTGGTGGGGGTGGGTGGGGTGGGGTGTTAACCATAGGATAAACTATACTTATCATTATTATCAATATCATTATAATTATTATATCAAAGAAATGTTGAAATTAATAGGACAATTAAAAATAGAATATTGAACTTATAGTGATAAGTTATTACATGTTTAGTCAGACTACATATTACACAGTCAATATAGGCGAGTCCCAGGTGAGGTATATTGTATATCAGAGGACCGCTAAGGGGGTATTATCTCTCTCTCTCTCTCTCTTGTAAATTCTGAACAGTGAAGAGAGAGAGAGAGAGAGAGAGAGAGAGAGAGAGAGAGAGGGGGGGGGAGGAGGAGGGAGAGAGAGAGCTCATGATAATATGTCAACACACATATACACATTCTTAGACAAAGATCCAAAATTTATGTAAATGAGAAGATCTATTCTTATTTGGTGGTCTTTATGACCGATGGGAATATGAATATTATTTTATTAAATGGATATTTATCAGCATTACTAAGGAGGTTAGATTAGAATCATTTGCATTGTACAACATTGTACAGCTTTGTTCAGAATACTCTGAATAATAAAATGATTGTACTTCGATCAACAAGTCGAAGATGACTTCCTGCAAGATTGAAATGGGGGATCTAGAATGACTGTATTCCAAGAGTAAACAGAGAATGGACAAGGAAGAAAATCTGACAACAAACTCTTTATTCAAAAGCAAGAGGGGGTTCTTATATATTCCATCATTTGGAACAAATCAAACATGTTAAGAGGCATGAAAGTATTTTCCCTACAAATTTATCTTTGTATGTACTTTTGATTTGAACGCTGTTTTCTTCAATACTATATCATGAAGGCAAAAAAAGTTTGACTAATACGTAAATGTATATGAATGTGCCTTTTAAATCAAGAAATACGTGCATCTAATATGTTAACTGTTCTGGATGTCACAGCCCTATTTTTGTAAAAATACAATTATCACCATTTGATAGTTTTTGTTGCGCTATGCTAATTATACAATGAATAGAACGCACTGAGAGAACAATGAAGCAAATGTCGGTAGTATATTACTTATATTGTACGTGTATAATGTGTGAAACAGACACAGTGTATATAATATCCAATACATGCATTGTTTCTTTCAACAATAGTTACGCTGTGTGATCGCTAACGGGAACTACTTTAAATCTGGGGAAGAAATAGGAAATTCTTTTCGTAAAACAAATTTCTGTCATTAAATCGGTTCAGCATTACGTTTGATTGGGATCCTTAACAGATTTTGTTGTTTATATGCAGGTTAGGTATTTTGGGTCATTTCCAGAAGAAGAAAAAAATTTGGGGTCATGGGTCAAGAAAACGAATTCTTGGGTAAAATATGACGTCAGAAGACGTGAATGATAAGTGTATTTCTTACATATAAGATATATTATTATATATAAGATAGATTAAAAGAGAAGTTTTGTAAAACATGAACTTTGTCTGAGATACGAAGTTCATATTGACCTACACGAACCTTTTCAGTCAAAGATACTCTCAAATATATATCAAGAATTTGTAAAATCCAATTCAGTCACTCCGTGTTTGAGATAGTAGTATGGAAAATAAAGAATCGCTTTAGAGGTTTATTAATAGTAATCGGATACTGTGGATGGATGATACACACATGAAGTTCTTCACAATGCTACTAATCAGTGAGGTATACCAAGTACCTGAAAACCCACTGCACTCAATAACACATTATCCTTTAAGCTGACGCACCTGTTTTGATGCATTCAGGTAAAAATGTATACAAGAGTAACAAACATCGACAGAGTGCGGATCGGTTTGTCGTGCTTATTTAATGTCGAATGTACATGCATCAGAATCACGATATCATTAATAAAGATGAGTATGCCCTGCAAACTCTAAAAGTTTTATCTAAGTGGTTAAACATGAAAGAAACATTTTTAAAGGCGGGACACATTTAATTCGTGAAATAATGCTATCTATGTATAAATTTAATGCTACCTATGTATAGATAATGCTATCTACGAATATAAACAAACAATTCGCCAAATACCAAGTAGTCTATGGTACATGTAATGAGGAAAGATAAACGTTTTTCTTATAACAAGAATTCAGGTCATGTTTATTAGGGATATTAAGGAAACACGTGACAACCAAAATGTAAAATTTCGGAGAATAAAATCAAAATGATAAACCCACTTATTTGTGCTATATCCTTCTGAGTTTATATATAAACGTAACATAAAAGGCATTTCACTTTTTCCATACGTATATCCTGAAAACCTGACTAACAGTTTTAAATAATTATTTTTCGTAATTTTACATGATATTTATTCATCACAGGATTTGGACTCACAATGCCAGATGGGATCGGTTCTATTCATTCTTTCTCATTGTTAAACAAAAGGGAATTTTTTTTTCTTAAAAAAAAATGTCATAAATTCAAAGTATGGCATGATTTGAAAATTCTTTAATGTACATTTGATATTGTCTGTCTACACCTTGATTAAGTGCTAATCCCTTCACTTGGAATTCCTCAATGGAATCTACTGTATACTGAATGCGTGCGCTTTCCCGCCTAATCAACGTGAATCACTTTCCTCTTTTGGTAATCCACCCAGACCTGTAGTTATGTGATACGCAGTTATTCAGACGACTTCCGGTGTGACACGCGTACACTTGGTTCGAATAATAGGTAAACAACAAAAAAGTTATACATGTATTGTAAAATTAATGAATTAGTTCAGATATATTTTGTAAAATGTTGTTTGATATCATTTGTTAATTATAAAAATGTACTGGATAAGTTCTTACTACAAGTATTGTATTGTTTATTACCAAGAGTCATACAATTACATAGAATTAAGATGAATATAAACAAAAGTTATACATAAAGTTAATATAATGCAGGATAGTGAATGTATATCTCCATTTTGTCATTGGATTAAGTTTAATATATGGAATATGAGAGTCTACCATGTAGTAAAGATGACGAAAGTTAAATTTTCATTCTACATGGACTATTTTTTTTTTAAACCGATGAAACTGATATTTAGAATAATTGTCGACTTTTCCCATTGATCCTTTCTATAGAATATATATATATATATATATATATATATATATATATATATACACAGAAAGCACCGTAAGGTGATAGAACAGTTTGTGACACAGTGTACCAAATATCGATCGTCCTTTTATCATTCACGAGGTAGATCCGAAGCTTATCGGGATTAGTGGAACCTTTTTCGTGTACTGTGATTTATATGTGTCTTTCAATAAACTCAGATATCAGAAAAATATACATTAGATTTTGTTATTATCATATATACCAAGTATGTTTAAATTAGTCGATTGATTTAGTACGAAAAGTGTGATTCATGTATCCTAGGGATTTTTAGAAGAAGAAAAAACTAAAGCCATTTTGCTAAATATTAGTGCTACAAATGATCGAATTAATTGAATATTACTGTCAAGTTGTATTATTTGCAAAATCTACGTACGTTTATATTGTACAAATGTATATATATACATGTCATGACAATCTGATGAACCCGCTGGTTTAAAGAATAAATTGAATGAAGGAATGCTTCCCCAAACACGGAGAGTATAGTGTAGAAAATATGGCGACATGTCAATTTCATTCAAAGAATTTTAAAGTCGGTCCATGCGAGAGAGAGAGAGAGAGAGAGAGAGAGAGAGAGAGAGAGAGAGAAGCAGACACTGTATTGCTATTGATCTACATCCCTGTATATCTTTCCAGGAAACTTTGATAAATAAACGCGTGCTTGTACATCCTAATCCACACTCGTTGGCCAAAAGTAAGTTTTAAAGAAAAACGATTCCCCATAAGCCTATATCTCATACAAACGATCTCGTTTTCTTGAAGTCATTCATGGTGCAATTTTCATTAAATATAAGAACTGTTATTTTCAGCAAATCGGTAGGTTCTTTTCGTAAATTTTGCATAATTATGCAACCAAGTGCTGCAGAAATGTTGTGATATCAAGCGCAACGTATCCTCACGGCAGGGTCGTCTCCGTGGGACACCCACCGGACCACAAGTGAACACAGGACCCCTGACGTTGTGAGGATAAGCGTAACGTTGAATTTCAAAACTTAATAAATTTTCTGTTTTTATAAATATACAAAATTTCAATAACCAAATTCAGTTTGTGTTTAAGTTTAAATCGTGCACTTCTGTTGAAGATAGTTGTAAAGTTGATCTTCAAAATTTGGTATTTTCTTAGACTGGTTGTGTCTACTAGTATTTAATGAAATTTAAATAACAAAGACATCACGAGATAATTTTGTAAATAGAGATACATGTAGTTGGAATTGTATATGAAAATACATGACAACTTATATATTTGTCACGTTATATACCGTATTTTTTTTTTTTTTTTAGATTATTCATCAATCTAGAAAATGTTATCCCTATAGAGCTATGTGTGTGTATTTTAATTTTTGTTCTAAATACAAGTCATGTTCTTCAAGTTAAATTTAGATGACCGACATATTCAAAACGAGACACTAGCTCTAGATGAAATCACGAGAATAATTAATTGCAGGAAATATCAGGATAACCCAAGCCTGTACTACAGGATTTGTGGAAATTTTCATTTTCCTCTTTCAATAAATCTTCCAAATTATGTAGTTATATGTGAAATTTCCTTCTTGAATGCTGGGTTATATGCCTAGCAGGGGCATAGCTAGAACAAAATGATGTGAACGCCATAAAAAGGCAGAAGATCTGCATGAGTCGCCATAATTAAGGCTCCCATGCAGTGGATCCAGGGCAAAGCCCTGAAAGGGGCCCCAGGAGGGAATGCATGGTGGCGAAGCCCCTGGGAGCTCCTGGGTTTTAGCGTTTTCAGTTAGCCCCTGACTAGGTTTTTCTAGCAGATATAGAAGTTCGGAAATATCGGTTGTCTCTATAACTCGGAATCTCCAGATATTTATGTCTACTCATGAATAAAACGTAATGTTCTGATCCTTTAAAATATAAAGTTAGATTGTCGAAAAAATATATGGAAATTGTGTTAAATGTATGAAATATAGAAAAAAAGACAACTCGTATTTTAGTTCAAATTTGGAACAAATTTTTATCAGGTGATTAAAAGCATGTACTCTTCAAGCAAGTCCTGTGTCCGTTTAAGTAATGGTATCACCGATTTTCTCCCAATAAAAGTAGGTGTCAAACAGGGGGACAATTTAAGTCCAAATCTGTTTAAAGTATTCATTAATGATCTTCCAGACTATCTCAATTCATCCCCAGATCCTATGGTCTTAAATTCTCGAACATTTAATTGTTTAATGTATGCTGATGACATGATTCTACTTTCCTCCTCAGCTAATGGTTTACAACAAAAACTAAACATTTTGCAGCGGTATTGTAATGATTGGTGTTTGAGTATTAATTTCTCAAAAACTAAGATCCTAATTTTTAACAAGGCAGGCAGACTCTTGAAAACTAAATTCTATTTGGCTGGTATTGAACTAGAATGTGTATCCAACTACAAATACCTTGGGGTTTCATTTTGTTCATCTGGTTCTTTCTCCCTTGCTCAGAAAGAACTATATCATAAAGCCCTGAAAGCATTATTCAAACTAAAAAAAGACTTCATTTCACTAAACCCTGATATTAAAACCATTTCTTCATATATTTGACCATACCATCAAACCAATATTATTATACTCTTCGGAAATCTGGGGTTATTTCGATCCTTTTTCCAAAAAATCTACTAACTCCGGTGGTACCATAGACAAAATTTACTCAAACCAACTTTGTGATAAACTACATCTCAAATTTTGCAGATCAATACTTGGTGTACATAAATCTGCAACAAACTTTGCCCTACTGTCGGAATTGGGAAGATTCCCCCTTCACTTTGACATATTAAAAAGTATGTTAAGTTACTGGTACAGACTTGAAAATCTTGGTCAGTCATTTCCACTATTGTTTGATGCATATCGAGAATCAAAATTACTTTTTGAACAAAACAATTCATCATGGTTTGGTTCTATAAACTGTTTCAGAACCAATATTAATGGGATTAGAGATTTGCCCATTGAAGGGGCATACCAGTTTAAAAAGGCTCTTAAAGATTGTTTATTCAAACATTACATCAAAGAATGGCATTCACACCTTACGTTAAATTCAGATAAAAAACTAAGTTGCTTTTCTACTTTTAAACAAAACTTTGGTTTTGAGAATTATTTGAGTTCAATTAAAAATTTTGAGCAAAGGAGAAGTCTAACACGTTTCCGTATATCAGCTCATAGACTAAACATTGAAAGGGGACGTTACCAAAAAATCCCTCGACACGAGAGATTTTGTCTAAGATGCAACAACAATTCAGTGGATGACGAAAAACATTTTTTATTCTCATGTAGTCATTTATCAGAAGAAAGGGTTATTTTATTCCAAATGATAGACAAATCATGTAAGAATTTTGTAAAGATGGACAGTGATCAAAAGCTTATATGGCTAATGACCAATGAAGATGAAAATATCCTCATCCAAATTAGTAAGATGATTTTAAACAGTGGGATATAATACTACAAATGTTACATTTCATTGCATTATGCACATTTTCTTTCTTCATATTTTACACCTGTAGGCTGTCTTGGCTACTGGGAGTACAAGACCAACAGTCTGGTACAACAATTTACTACCAGATTGTTAACAGGCACTGTCCCTTGGTACTCCCTGTAGTCAGGTCAACATATCGTGTTTTTATTCTCTCATATAACGCTATTCTCTTTTATATAAGTATTCTAACCTTCCTGCTTTAGACATAAAACATTCAGAACAACTGGATCCTGCGTGTAAATATGTAATATACTAGCATGCTGTATTCAGTAAGATGATTTTGGACAGTGTAATGTGATACTGCAAATACATGTCTTTGCATTCTACACATTTCCTTTACTTTACAATAGTAAGCTGTCTTGGTTACTGGGAGTACAAGACCAACGGTCTGGTACAATAAATTTATTACCAGACTGTTAACAGGCATTGTCCCTTGGTGCTCCCTGTAATCAGGTCAACATATTGTGGTTTTTAAAAATAAATAAATTATTCTTTCATATAATGCTATTATTCTCTTTTATATAAGTATTCACACGACACTATCATTATCTGCTATCCCAGAAACTGTTATGTGAGGCAGTTGGGTTATTTTATTTATCATGTTGTTAATTTAAATCTTGTCTGTAATCAGTATTTCATATATACATGTAATTATATAGATATGTGCAGTGCAGAAGTGTGAACTCTGTCAGTATTACCGGTAGTACTTCTAAATGATTGTTATTTATTTTCATTGTTATAATTAATTGCCTGTTAACATGTACATACCCCCCGAGGGCCCTTGATTGGTGAATAAACTATAAACTATAATGGTGCACTTTTTAAAAGATATGTACATTGAACATGAAGATTAATGCTACTTAGCTAGGGCTTCTGTCTTGAGCATCGAAATCTATTGAAAATTACCAGTTTGTGCATGATTACTTTCACTTCAAACCGGCATGCTGTTCATGAAGCATTGTTCACATACTGCAATGCATATAAGAGCAAGTAGTGCAGATCAATCATTTAAAATGTAGAAAAATAGGAATAAACTTATCTATAGCATCAGCTGTGGTGTATAGTAGCCAGAGGTTTCCTATAGCATCAGCTGTGGTGCATAGTAGTAACATATTCACCTAATGCCTGTGTCACATTACTAGCGGGTACCGGGCGAGGTATAGGTATCGGTGGGGGACCTGTCAAGATCTAACACCGTAGGGACACATTTCCAAGTCTGCCGGGTGATTAGCTCTCCTCATATACCGCCCGCACCTCGGGCGGGACAAGGAAGGCAGCCGTATGTTTACCGGGCGGGGAGCGTATGGAATGATGGTGTTGGTGGCCGCCCGATATCCGTAAGGTTATCGGTAGGTAACCGGGAGGGGTACGTCCGGTACCCATACGGACATCGTACGGACTAGGTACCCCCGTGCGGTCACCGCTCGGACACCTGAGGGGTATCGGATGAAGCCCGGACGATGTCCGTTCTGAGAACATCCGGGTATCGTTCGGTGACCTTTGCCTTTTCATGCGTGTTAAGTGCAATTAAGGCAATTGCAAACTGGTGTATATATACCTATCGTCATCGTCATCATCTCCAACATCATCATCGACGCTGTTGCCATCAACATCGACATGGCCAATCCTCCGAGGCATCTGAGACTGCCGTTCCTACGTCTACAACTCGCTGAAGCACGTGAGCGTTATCTTACGATGGGGTTGACATCGCCAGGATTTAACTCCGCGCTAAAAGCTGCCGGTGGGGTATACGGGCCCTGAATGGCGTGTTCTCACCGCATGGTCCCCGGCCGGACACTTTTCAGATTTTGGCATTCTCAGGCCGCTCAGAACCCGCTACCTAGTCGGATACCTAATCGCAGTGTAATGTGACACAGGTATAAACCTAGTTCTAATATTGCTTGTTTTAACCGGCGCGTAACCTTACGTCCGGATGTTCAGAAAAAAAGGGTTCTTTATCGTGGACGAGACATTGGATCTTTCCAAAATATATATTTTAAATCTTGATTTAATTCCATAGGGTTTTTACTTAAAAAAACAATTCAAAAGTTTTAAAGAAAGACATCATCTTTAATTAACAAACATATATTTGTATTAAATGTAAATTATTTAGTTGTATAAAAGTTTTACAATTTTAATTCCTTTATAGGAGTAATTTTTATGTATGATTGTATTTATTTTATCATAAAGAAAGATAACTTTTGTCATGCTAAAATTTTCTGTCTTTGAATTAAAAAAAAATATCTGGTTTAGTTTAAAAGATTTAATTTCCGGTTTAATTTATCTAATTAATCTATGATGAATTATATATAGTTAGGCCTAATTTGCGAGAGAGAAAGAAGATGTCTATTGATAAAGATTATGTTTCGGGATCAGCATACTTGTCAGGTTTAAGCTGTGCGCAGACGCAATGAAAGTGCAAAATAAACATCCGGTTCAACCACGTTTTTACACAATTTGTAAAGATTGTCAATGCCTCAGATAAAATGGCAAAGCAATTATGAAGTGAATTTAATCTATTCATTTAATGTAACAAGGTTGTCGATAATAGTTTTGATTTTAAACGTTTTAGTATGGTACATTCTTCCAACAACGAGGTTGTACAGGCATGAAACAGGATGGGTAAGTTACAGTGAATGTGCCTTGGAAGTATTATAAGACTTCCTTCTGTCTGATGAACCATACAAACAGTCTTTTAAGAATTACAAATACTATATACAAATGTTTATTTAGATGAAACTGGTATGAATAGAATAGAATATGATTTATTTCCAAATTAGGGCCCTCTAGGGCATACAGCATACATGATTGTTAACATTTCAATGTGCAATGTTTATTAAAAAAAAAAAAAGATGATAAAAAGAAAAGAACAAACAAGAGCAAAATATGCACTATTAGTATGAGCAATGTTCATACATGAGACATTTTGAACATGATAATACTTATTTGTATTACATGTAAGTACCACCGTGAATCCTAATGCAAAACAGTCAGAAATATACACAGAAAAAAAATAAATATATATATATAAATATAATAAAAGTCTTTTTTTTTTGGAAGTAAAGTACAGAAAAAACTCTCAACACTTTGTTGAAATATTTCGACCGTGTTACCTGTCTTCTTCAGTCGTGTTTATCTCTCATAGCAACGTAACGCACGACTACATACGCGAAAATACTATGACCTCACAGTAAGTATTAAAAACGTCAAAGTTGATATTGCGCAAAAAACATTTGAGAAAGCTAAGAGTCGTAATAATAAAATGAACAATACTCACCCGACCTCGTGGACACATCCTAAAATATGACTATGCGTACAATTAAATATTTTGTATTAGTAATGAAACAGAATTTTAGAAATGTTTGTTCACAAAGCAGTCAACTACTGACCTAAGTGAATACAAACAAGAAATATTACAATAAGAAGTTAATCGTAAATACATCAATATTGTTATTATCAGTTATTATAACACATTCTTTGTATACAAGTCTTACAAGACATTAATTATTAAAGACAAAAATGTTCCCTTCTCTTTATTCCGTGTGGTACATAAGTATTTAATTTTTTCTTCCATAAATTTTCTCTAAAGCGACGATAAATGTCATCTTTGTAAAGTTTTTCTATTCCTATTATGGAATAATCGTCAATACTATGAGAATTTGTATGGAAATGAATAGCAACAGGGTCATCAGTTTCTCGTCTAATAAATGACAAATTCAAAACATGCCTTTGGTATAGGGTTACCCCAGTTTCTCCCACATATACAATTTTGTTGCATTTTTTGCAAAACACTCCATAAACTACATTGCTGGATTTACAATTGATCTAATTTTTGATATGATATTTGTTACCGTTGCAGTCCTCAAATTGATTGGTTTTAATGACATATTAACATAAAGTACACTTTTTAGCACCACACGGTTCCCATAAATTTTCTTTTCTAAAAAATAGATTATTGTGTTTCTTATGTACCAGAATGTCTTTTAAATTTTTGAACAATCTTTTAAAAGCCACTATGGGCATATCTCTAAAAACGTTTTTGAGGCGGTCAGAATTTTCAAGAATTTTTTGACGGTTTTTTAAAATCTTATGAATATGGCCTACATTTTTCATAACGCTATGCGAGTTATTTCCCCCTGATTACAGAGGGCACGCAGCAAATTGCGGTCCTCTGTTGACGGTGCCATATAAGGAATAAATAGAAAATTTACAATTTTTGATTGCAATCAATTGCCAGTGAAGGAATTTTTCTAAGAATTAAGTGTAATGACTTAAAAATAGTATAATTGAACAAAATATGTCAAGCAATGCATGGTCATGATGTAATAAAGTATGTAAATATTACCTAGTCCTCGATTTCTTTAGATCAGAATCATGATGTCATTAGTATATCAGCAATTCTTCATTATTAATTTTTATCAATATTTTCGACAACCAAAACACAAAAAACATACAATACGATATGCAGGCCTAAAAACACATATAAAACCAACGCATACATGTACATTATCAATTTATCATTTCACACTGAAAAAAAAACTACTTGTTACTAAATGTACACTAGGTGACAATAAATAAAGCACTATCTCAAATTGGGATGTCTGGTGTAATATTTTTGTTAAAATTATTTTTCGCGTGTGATTCAATCTTTTGAAAGTTAGATTTTGTGTAGGCCTACATCAACTTACACCTCTTCTTGCACTTCCAATAACTCAAATGAGCAAAAAAACAATCACCAGGCTCCTAGCAACAATGGGTCTGCCTCCTCTTATTATTTCATACAAACTTCGTTATTTTTACGTGCAGAGATAGATTTATAGTCGGATAGGCTGCGCCCCCCCCCCCCCCCCCAAAAAAAAGCATTGTCGTGAATGGTAGTGAAAATGTAAAATTTAACCGATGAGTGGAACTGAAAAATCATCCCTTGCTGCCTTCCTTCTCGACCTTTGGATTATTTTTATTTTTTTAAAATTTACTTGTCAAGAAATTTTAGGCAATATTATGAAGTCACTCCTCCCCCCTCCCTTGCGATGCTACGTGCCTGATTGTATCAAAGTCATGCTTTCATTGTGCTTTTAATTCTAGGTGTCTGTTTTTTTAAAACAGATTACAATTGAACTCCTTGGTATTCATTGCATAATTTAGACAAAAATAAACATTAATTACACCTAAAACACCCCCCCCTCCTTCCCCAACTCTACAATTTGACGAAGTGCATACTTTTAAAAGTTTTCTCCATAAAATCTAAGAAATTAAACCTTGTTTTTGTCATAGATATAATACACCCTGTTAAAACTTGGTATACTAAAGAATTTGGTAACGTAAGCTTTACTATACACTATTTGTTAATACTATTTATGTGAAGCTTAGGACCGCAATCGTAAGCGCGCCCCCAACTTCCGGTGTAAGGGGAGTAACTGCAAAAATGTAGGCCATTGGGAAGCTGCTTTATCTTTTTTCTGTAGTTTAGGAGATTTGATCGGTCGAGTTTATCTACTTTTTCAAGTTCATTTTCTACATCATTATCCAAATAACTGCGTTTTCTTAGATTTTTCTTTATTTATATATATATACATGTATATAACAACACTACATGTAATAATAGTAAAGGTAATATAATTAAGTACACATGATTAATACTCCACTGTAATGCAAAAGATACCACGGGACGGTGCATTGGTACTAGGTCAACATGTCATGTTTATAATGAGTGCATATGTGCAAATATGGTTTCATATGGTTCACACATAATATACAGTAATAGCTTAGACAATGTACATAACATGAGACATTACTTGATGTAATATTTGTAAGTACCACCGTGTATCCTAATGCAAAACAGTCAGAAATGCACACAGGAAGAAAATAATAACAATATATGCAATGACACATAATAATAGTAAAAGGCACGTAGTACAAGTACATATGATTGACTGTAATGCAAAAGATACCACGGGACGGTGCATTGGTACTCAGTCAACATGTTATGTTTACAGTGGGTGCATAATTATGTATAACCATATTGGTTTGAACTTTCACATGCTTCATTATATATTGCTTCTTTAATCAAATCGCAAAGGGCTACAAGTACATCGGTATTTTCACAATTGAGTAACCATACAAGTACATCAGTATTTTCACAATTGAGTAACCATATTAATCTATTCATGTTGTCAAGACTGGAAAAATGTTCACATTGTTGTTTTATAATTTTATACATGTTCTGCCTGAGTGAGTTATAAGTTGAACATTCAAAAATTAGATGAATTTCATAACCAATTTTACAAGAAGAACACTTTGTACAAAATCTTAAATGTCTAGGGATTCCTGAATAACGTATGTATAAAATTAAATATTCAGTAATCAGGTAATACAACGTTTTATGAGTTACGGTAATCCGCAGAGATTTCCTCTGCCTTTTACCCGGATCTTAATTATCTTCAGATGTGCGGATGAACATCTCAATATATTAAAGCGTGATAAGAGGCTAAGGATTTTCAGTGTTGAATTATAGAATTTAACCTACATAAATTTTGGTTTCGGTGTTCATTCATCAGTCTTAATATTTACCTAGTCTGTGTGTACTATATTAATATACCTATTTTGCCTGAGTCTATTTGCCCTATATACCTGTTTGTCTGAGTATGTTTGCACTATACACCCATTTGTCCGAGTCTATTTCCTCTGTATAACTGTTTGCCTGAGTCTATTTGCCCTATATACCTGTTTGTCTGAGTCTATTTCCTCTGTATAACTGTTTGTCTGAGTCTATTTGCCCTAAATACCTGTTTGCCTGAGTCTTTTTGCCCTATCTACCTGTTTGCCTGATTCTATTTGCCCTATCTACCT